>NW_012098432.1:2153330-2180394 GCF_000951045.1 Mandrillus leucophaeus | reverse complement strand
CCCTCTTGTGCAGTGGTTCAATAAAACCTGAAAGAAGTTATTTTGAAAGAGTAGATTAAACCAAAGATCTACTATATTGGTAATCCTAATAATTGGGACTATATATTAAAAAAGAAAAGTTGCTGCTATAAAAACATGTTTGAATTGTTAGAATCCCAAAAGTATTTACAATAGCATCCTCAAAAGAAGAGTAGTAGGGAAATTGCTCTTAGATGTTACTCAACTTCAAAAAGTCTTTTGAAATGATATTCATTTGAAAAAAGAAAGCTAACCTCAAACTGTACTAGAAGCAACATGCTGAAAAATCAATTAGGAATGCATTCTAGAAATAAGGTAAGAGGTAATAGAATAAAACTTCTAGAAATTATCTTAGGTAGGTACTCATAACTTTGAGATTGGCACAGATTCCTTAAACAGGATACAAAAGATCATTAATTATAAAAGAAAAATGGATAGATTAGATTTTATCAGATTTGAAAACTTTCATTTATTAAAATACACTTTAAAGAGATTCAAAAGGCAAGCTTCCAAGAAAGAGAAAATATCTGTCATTCAAATATCCAGCAAAGGATCCTTTTCAATAAATTGTGAATAAATCTTGTGAATAAATGATAAAACAAATTAACTTTCTTAAAAAATGAAAAACTTGAGTAGGTTTTTCACACACAAAAACAAGATAATTCTAGTGGCCAACAAGCATAGGAAACAGTGCTCAATGTAATAAAATATTAAGAAAATGCAAATTAAAATCACAATGAGATACTTCTATATAGTCACCAGAATGAATACAACTTAATAAAATTCACAGTACTAATTGGGGGCTCATGAATGTATCGATAGCACTCTCATTCACTTCTGATGGTGATGGAAATTGTACAGTCAGTATGTAAAACTGTTATCAGTACCTTCTATATCTAAAGACATGCATATCCTATGACCAAGCAATTCAATTCCTGCTTTGGCACCTCATAGAAATTTGTGTGTGTGTGTGTGTGTGTGTGTGTGTGTATATATATTATATATATATATATAACATAGACATATACAGAATGATCATTAAGAATAATTCACAATAATCCCCATCAATAATAAAACAGGAAATAAACATGTTATACAATATATGCATATAGTAAACTATTATACAGTTATAGAAAAGAGTACTATTTCTAGCAACAGTACATATCAATCTCATAGATTAATGCTGAGCAGAAGAACCTCAAACACAAAATAGTATGTCCTATATAATTTCATGGTAAATGTCAAAATCAATTGAAATCAATCGAGGTGATAGAAGTCATAATAGTGACTACCTTTAAGGTATATGATGACTGAGGAAGAGGCACAGGAGAGGGTTTTGTGGTATAGATTATTTTCTATGCCATGCTCTTGGCACTGTTACCTGGTGTGCTCATGTTATTTAAAAAAATACCAATTTGTAAACTTAATATTTATAACATTATTAAATATATTTCGCACTTCAATAGAAATCTTATCTATGATCACTTCTATTAAGTGTATAAAGCTACTTCTTAGATGATTGATGCAACATTCAACTTACTAGTGTGCAAATATCTGGTTATATTAGCCAAAATTGTGACTATGTTGTAAAGTCATTGCAGTTCATAAATCAGATAATTTGTAAATCTTACCTTCTTAATTTTGTCTCTTGGGTTATAATATTGCAAGATTTATACTTCAAATTAGTCAATTCCCTTTCCATTTTTTGTAAAGAAATTAAGTTTTAATGGAGGTCTAATTAACGTGGTCTTGATTTAGATATTTATGAGTTGATTTGGATTTGTAATATAAAGAAAAATTCTATTCATTACCAAACCATTCTTTTGCACTTACTTATATAAGTTTATATTTTAAACTGATGTGCCTCGTCATACCTGTTAATAATAATAATACATTTATTGGTTATTTACTATGGGCCATGCACCATAAGTTAAACATTTTATCCAATTAACTCATTTAAAAACCATGGGATTCTATGAGGCGGCGTTATTATTTTGCTTTATATAGAATAAGGGAAACTATGATGTAAAGAAGAACCATGCCCAAGATTATAACATCTGCCAGGTGCTAGTACTTGGTTTCAAAGCAAGCTGTCCCAGCAGAAAGTCACAGGCCTAACCATTTAGCTTAATTCTAAGGAACTAGTCCTTAGAGATATCTGCCCTACTTAATTCTGGAGATGGTAACAGTTAAAGATCAATTGTAGCATCTTGATGCTGTCTTTACATAGCTTTCTCCTTATTTACTTAAGTGGTCTCAATTTGTTTCTTATGCATTTAAGTGTTCAATTATGCTAATGCTATTCCCCAGGGATTTGCTCTTCCCTCTCTCTGCTCTTTATTTATGTGATCCCAGAGGCTTCCCTCATTGAAGAATAAGTCTAATTTTTCTCCTGATGAATTTATCATATTAAGTTTTCTTGGGCTGTATTCTCTGATATTGCTTTTTATTATAACAGAGATTCAGGTATGGGCATTCCACTATTTTTGAAATTTTAACAGCTCCTTTCTGTAGAATTCTTATTAATTGATACACCTGGATGCAGAGAAGTACTGCAAGTGTTGTTGACATATACTGATGGTTTCACTTTGTTTCTACAGATGTTGCTATGATGCTCAACCTAGTTATCTCTTCAGAGCAACATATATCATCAGTTTTTAGAAAACTGTATTACCATTTAAGAAGTATTTTGTTTCTAAGGTCTCAGAATAAGATTTATTCATCGTTTCCTGTAGTTTAGGCTGATAATGTTTGACTGGATTACGAAACAGATTTTAAATGTTGACTGTATTACACACTGCATAGTTAGTGTAAGGCTTGGGTGTTTTGATTGCTTGCTTGTTTACATATCAGATATGTGCCATGTATTCAGTGATGGTACCACTCTCTTTTATATGAGTGTAGTGCTAAGACTGGCAATAGAGATCCCACATAGAGAGAATAAAGACGCATGTTTTGTTTTGTTTGGAGTGGACACAGAATGCCATCTATTGCAAAAAGTAAAACAATCACGTATTTTGTTATATTTCAAACATTTTATCTTACCCCTACTGCCATCCTACTTTAATTGTCAAAAATGTTGGTATGTCTTTTTAAAACTGGAGGCAATTCGATTCTAATTGTAAAAAAAAAGGAAAGGAAAAAAACTATTTTATGTCAATAAAAAATAAAAAACTTAAAAAATATTATTCTGTAAGTCTTCTTACTTATACGTTTCTCATTTTTCCTGTGCCTCTATACCTAGAATATAACATCCTCAAAGATAGAAACTATACAATTTTTTTCTCTCCACGATTTTTAGTTTAGTCTAATTTCTAATTCTCTTAGGTGGCAGATAATGTTAGTAATAGCATTCCTTAATTAACCTGGCAATTGCATAATACACCCTTGGGTGATGCCTTCTATAGTGAACACAATGGTAGCTGTATGTATATCTGCAGCTACTTCCTTTCTCCATGCCTTCAAGCCCTTTGATTTCTCACTTACCTGAATATTAGAGTGTCACATACTTCAAACAATGAACCAGCAGAAAAATTTACACTGCAGAGTGAGGGGCCCCACCACTAATTCAACCACAATTATGGGGAATGGGGAATAATTAGCAACAGAACTCTGGGCAGTAAAGCAAACGGTCCGCATTAAAACTGTCTCTTGGCAGGTGAACAGGTCTTAGCCTCTGGTTTAAGGTTATGAATAATAAAGGTGGTTAAGAGATGGGAAGAACTCTTCAATTGAAGTGAGTTGCTTATTAAGAGCCGTGCTGATTACGAATCCCAGTTTTGTAAACTAGTTCTGATGGCAATTAGAAATAAACTACTTCATGGTTAACTGTAGGCAACTTTATTCTTTTGCATAAAGAGCAAAAGAACATTATTTCAATTTATATATGAAAAAAAGAAAAGAGTGAGGAAGCAGGCAAATGATACAGTCAATATGTAAGCAAAGGAAACATGTTTGGAAGAGTAAAGGCCTTAAAGGGGCGGGGGAATTTGTAGTATGGAAAAATCAGAAGCTCGAATATCAGAACAGGGTATGAGTTGAGAGTCAAATCACAGTAAGGCTACACTGATATTCCCTAAGTATTGGCTATAGCTCCTCAAGTAGTTTGCAAATAATAGTCAGAACTGACACCACAAAGGGGCAGGACTAGGCCTACATACTAAGGCCATGTGATTTCGGCTCTGGAGAAATCGATTCAGAGACTGGAAAAATAGACAGGGCTGAAACATGGGAAAAAGAACTAGTTTTATTTTTTCCCAAAGGACATTTTATTTCCCAAAGTTGTATAAATTCCAAGAAGAAAATCTTGGACTTGGAGAAAAATAAAATTTAGGAGTTGTCCATAGATTTATTTTATCATTGCTATCAACCTCATTATTTAGCTAGATGAATAGTTGCTGTGCTGTTTTTTGCCCATTGACATATTTATCTGGGACTGATTTTAATATCAGGGTGAATTCAAGTTAATGCTTTACAACGAATACCTTTAACATCTCCTGATCATTTTTGCTTTTCATGCTGAAATCCAATGGTATATTTTATTCATAAATTCATCATCACTAGAAATTTTCTAGAATAAGGAGTGATGGTAATCTTAAACTTACAAACTGTGGCATTGCAAATTTTGTCATATTACCTGGGACTAGATTCTTTGTGTTTCAAGGGTTTTGCTTTGAAGCTATAGTTATGGGACATTCTCTACATAATTTGCTTTTACCACTTTCAACATTTGGAACGCAGTTTAAGTACCCTTTCTTAATCTAACAAACAGTACAATATGTGAGATGCTAACTTCATAAAAATCTTCAAGTTTCCTGTATGAAGGACTGGTACAATTAATGATTTTGCTTAATTTATAGCATTTAATTATATCAATGAATATAATCTAATTCTTGTTTTATTATTTCTATTCATTATGTAATCATTGACAATAATTTAACAAGTGTAATGCTTCGTATTCCTCTTATACGTTTAATTACCTGACAGATCTGCACCTCCCAGTTTCACTAAATTAAACAAACAAGAATGTGACCTTCTGCAGCAGTGTCAAAACCGTAGGTGTTGATGAGCAACTCTCTTAAGTTCATTGTCACATTCCATTAATTTCTGAATTACACCAAATTGATTGAAAAATAATAGAAATTTACTAAATAATTTTACTCTTGTTAACAAAAATATTTTCTGAAGTACACTTACTGAATACATATTCTGTTTTACATATCAGCAGTTTATAATTGAGTTCATCAGCAGAAATTTGAGACACGCCACAAATGTAAATTTTATTAAGAATGGTGAATATTACATTAAAAAGTTTTACATGGAATTAATAAATACTTGGTAATTCTAAATCAGGGAATGCATCAAATTTAAATAATTGTGTGATTCTGAATAAATATTAAATTTATATCTATCAAAACAGTGCCTTTTATTGAAGTAATTTAAGTACTTGGAATTGCCTCAAGAGTATTTTAATCAACTTCTGGTAT
Organism: Mandrillus leucophaeus; assembly: GCF_000951045.1. Classification (NCBI taxonomy): domain Eukaryota; kingdom Metazoa; phylum Chordata; class Mammalia; order Primates; family Cercopithecidae; genus Mandrillus; species Mandrillus leucophaeus. The sequence continues at coordinate 2,174,890 of NW_012098432.1, read as the reverse complement.
ACATTATTGCCACATCAGAAAGATGGGTTTCAAGTAGCTATGAGAAAAGTTTATACTCATGGTCTGGCTGCCTAGCACTAGTCTAGTCAAATAAGGGTAAATAAAAATGTGCATGTGTTCCTGGGAAGAAACCTCTTGAAATGCTTCTCTAATGGAAGAGGTTCTAACTATAAGGCTTGAGAAGAAATGAGCAGCATATCTAAAAGACATTTACTTTTGCCTTTTGTATACCTCATTCAAATGATCTCTTGTTTTATAGACATAATCATAGATAGTTTGTCAATTGGTATATCCTCACTGCAGTCTAGTTACCAACTGTGGACAGTTCAGTTTTTCAATGAATGTGAGTTTCTCATTAATAGTGATGCTGATTGTTAACCCTAGTTTTGTAAGCTAGTTCTGATGGCAATTAGAAATAAACTACTTCATGCCTTAACTATAGGCAACCAGAACACTGAAAAAATTCTGACTAATGAAATCAGTTTATTGTCTGATTAGTCTGAATGTAATTCAAGGATTTACATTTACAATAGCACAGGTTGCAGTAACCATAGTCACACTAAAGTAATAGTGTAACTGGTTTATACTTTGTATAGTACATACAGATGTAAACAAATTCTTCAAATAAAATGCTCCTAAGACATGTAGTTCTACTTTTCAAAAAGATAGAAATGTATATTAGTGCATTACTTTGGTTTCCACAAGTGTTTGGCAGATGCACCTGATAGCAATAACTTAAGCATACTCTGAGAATAACCCTATGGTCTAAAAAGAATGTGTGTTCAGAGTTCCGAGTTAAGAAATCTGGGAGTGGCCAACCTGGAGACTCATTCCTTATCTACGAGGAATGAACCCTGGTCCATTCCATGGAATGCAGGCCACACAGGGGATCAATACCCTTTCTTTTGGATTAAATGAAAGTTGCCAGGTGGAGGTTGCTAGCAGGAGGGTGCTATGTGAAAATGCTATATAAACTGCAGGGTTTTTACAAGCAATTGTGGTTCTTCTGTCCAGCCTGCCACCACTGGACCATCAATAAACTCTATTTTGTTTTGCTGGCTCTGGGTCTCTTCATCTTCTGGAACACTGTGCCATCCCTCATGAAGTCAATAGGGATCAGCACAACAACTGGCAGGCCAGCCAGAGGTGAAGAAAACACTGTAAGTGGTGAAACAATGGGATCCATGAGATCAGGGAAGAGGAAATCCAGGGAGGAAATCTCGGGCAGGCCATCGATGTTTAGGTGGGGCATGATAGCCACTCTGCTTGATGGATGGGGCCTACCATGTGAGTTCAGGGATGCCCCGAAAATGCTGAAGGGTCCAGAAGAGCCATTGAAGTGGGTGGGATCTAACTGAAAGTCAGCTATGGCAGCCATGGTTGGATGGTCACTTCTGACTGCACCCTGAGCAGCCACTGAGGCTGAGCTCACAGCATAGGTGAGAGTCCCTTAGTGACAGGATGAACTGCGACTAGAAAGAGATGCCAGATTAGCCCAGGTTGAAACATTGGAGACTTTACTGCCTCACCTGTGGGCATAGGATGACAAAATAGAGACCCTGGTTTGTTGGGTAACCCTTTGAAGGGTTGCTGACTCCCCTGCCAATGGGTTAGGGCTATCATGACTGAATTGTCTTGGGATCCTAAGTCTTGAGACCCAGTGGAGAGCCCTAGTGGGGAGGAGAATGAGGAATGAGATGAACCCTGGAGGTTCCTATCCTCTCTGCCCATCCCATAGTCACTACTATGATGGGAGTAGCCCTGCAAAACTTACCCCCACCTTAAAGATGACCACAGTGTGAGACTATACTGCTGTGGAATTGGTTGAGCTGGGAAATAGGTTCAGGCAGAAGGGGAGATAATCAATTGCAGGGTGGTTTATCTGTCTATGGGACAGAGGGTATAATGACTTTCAGACTCAAGATGAGTAAAATGACACAAATCACTCAGCCCTGAGGCAGCACCCTTATGACGTCAATAATTAGGATCAGGCCATCCCCTTCCTTAGCTGGATGATTATAGGCTACAAGGCAGCCTGGCCAAAAGAGGAAGACATGTCCCTGTCTCCTTTGAATGGCAGACTATGGAGGAATTGCAGGACATTTTAGAGGAATTAGGGATGAAGCATGTTATCCATGCTGAATATTATGAGGCTACAAAAATGATCTTTTTACTGCCAGCATGAAAGATGCTGTCTTACAGTAAGCACTTAACTAGTGGTGTGTCACAGTAGTGTGTATCCTGAGCCCCTTGATAAGACAGCCAGTGTCTCAGGTAGCCCAATCAGCTTCCAACTTAGGGGAAACAGAAAAGCTGCATAAGCAAGAGATGTGTACTGCTGGAATGAAAACAAGGGAGCCAAAGGAAAGGATATGGCTAAAGGGCTCATTAGCATCACCTGCTGACAAATATGGTACAACCTGGTAGTGGCAGGGACACCTAGAGTGGAAATAAATAAACAACCTAATGCTGTTCTATTTGGATTGTGGCAGAAGATCAAGCCAGAACAGAGCTTCACTAAGGAGCCTCAGGTTCACTATACACTGCCCCTTCTGCAGAGGGATGACAGATGCCAACCCCTTTAGACTAGGATATAGGCCAAGACCTGGGAATCTCCATAAGACCAATGGTGGTCAGGATGTCCGGGGACCAGAGGCCATATGTAGAACTAACTGTATATTAGTCACCTAAGAATAAACAAACTGTGCATGCCCTAGTAGATACTGCAGCCTAATGCACTCTCATATATGATAACATTCATCTGTTCCAAAGGCCTGTAACAGCAAAAGATGGTTTTAGAAAAGGGGCCATGAAAGCCAGACAGGTTGAACCAGTAGTACGAGTTGGGAGACTGACACCAAAACTCAATGTAGTATACATTGTCCCCATCCCAGAACACATCTTGGGAAAGGATATCTTATGAGGCTTGACCCTCCAAACAACTGCTGAGAAACTCTCTAAGAGTTAGGGTGGTGAAGCAAGTGATGAAGTGATGAGGGGAACTCAAAACGGACACCAGTGGTACAGCTGTCAGTCCTGCAGGGAGTAGCAGTGAGGTGTGGGCATGATGAAATCACAGGAACTTTTAAGGAGTTAGTCCAGGTAGGCATTATAAGGTCAATGCACAGCCCATGCAACAGCCCTGTAAAGCCAGTGTGGAAGCCTGATGGGACATGGAGAACGACAGTAGGTTATTGGGAATTAAATAAAGTGGTACTCCAACATATGCAGCAATATCACCTCCCTTCTGACGAGGGTAGAAGCAGTGTTTGGCACATACCATTTTGTTATCAATTTAGCTAAAGCCTTCTTCAGCATCCTCAATGCCCTAAAGAGTCAAGACCAATTTGTATTCACCTAGGAAGGAGAAAAATGAACTATTATCATCTTGCCCCTGGGATATTGCATAGCCCCACCATCTGCAATGGCCCAGTAGCTGCAGACCTCAGTGGACGGACTGCCCTGGAGTGGGTGCATGTTTTCCATTACATTTGATGATTTCATGCTAACTTCTGAGTTTTTTTCCAGCTTACAAACTGCAACCCCCAGTTTTCTGCTTCGCTTGGCAAAAGAGTATGGGTTGTCAATGCAGAGTCCAGGGTCCAGGTTTATCAGTTAAATGCTTGGGTGTCATCTTTTTGGGTAAGACTAGTCACTCAGTCTGTGGTCATAGTTAAGATGCAGGCCTATTCATGTCCTACCACACTGAAGGAGTTGCAAACTTTCTTAGGTCTTATAGAGCATTGTCATCCTTTTATTTCCATCTGGCCTAACTCCTTAGGCCCTCATACGACTTAGTCAAGAAGAGGACTGTGATGGTTAATACAGTGTCAACTTGATTAGATTGAAGGATGCAAAATATTGTTCCTGGGTGTGTCTGTGAGGGTCTTGCTAAAGGAGATTAACATTTGAGTCAGTGGACTCGGAGAGTCAGACCCACCCTCAATGTGGGTGGGCACCATCTAATCAACTGCCAACATGGATAGAATAAAGCAGACTTGCTGAGTCTTCTGGCCTTCATCTTTCTCCCTTTCTGGATGCTTCCTGCCCTCAAACATCAGACTCCAAGTTCTTCAGCTTTTGCACTCTTGGACTTATACCAGTGGTTTGCCAGGGGCTCTTGGGCCTTTGGCCACAGACTGAAGGCTGCACTGTCAGCTTCCCTACTTTTGAGATTTTGGGACCCAGAATGATCCACCACTGGCTTCTTTGTTCCTTAACTTGCAGACAGCCTATCATCAGACTTTACCTTGTGATCGTGTGAGTCAATTGTCCTTAATAAACTCCCTTTCATATATATATATATATCCCACTAGTTCTGTTCCTCTAGAGAACCCTGACTAATTCAAGGGCCCACTGGGATTGGTCTACAAAAGGGAATGAAGCCTTTGAACAAGATAAAATCACAGTGAAAGAAATACAAACCTTGGGAGTTCTACCGCAGTGAGAGCCTTGTTAACTGGCCAGTTACCCTGAGGGGGTTGGGTGGGGCCTATGGGAGAGGAAAGGATATCAAAATGTACCTCTAGCATTCTGGTCCCAATTATGGGAGGAGCTGAAGTTAGATATAGTGTTAAAAAGCAACAATTCTGTGCTACACTTTATACCTTTCAAGTGGAGGACATTACAAAGGGGGCCCTGGTGCACCCGGTACCCCATAGCAGGTTGGCTAAAGGATACCTTTCAGACACCGAAGTCTGGGAAACAGACACAGACTGTGGCCAAATGGCATGCATACCTGCAAGAGAGGAGCATGTTAACTAAGAGCCTCTTGAGCACAGAGCTCCTTTTGGTGTTTGGTCCTGTCCCCTGTGTGACAACTAACTGAAGGGCAGTCTTTGATTAAAACCACTGAACATCGACAAATTTCCTCCTTTGTACGGTAGGTGGGGTGGGGGTAAACAGGGCCTAGTTCCTGACCAGGCCTGGTATGCAGATGGATCATCATGAAGCAGTCCTTGCTCTTGGACAGCCATGGCCACCTACCTGTCCACTGATAGGATCTGACTTGATACAGGTAAAAGACATAGTAGCCAATGGGCTGAGTTGGAAGTGGCCTGGATGGTCCTCCTCTATGAGCCAGACCCAATAGTCCTATGTATTGATAGTTGGGCCATCTTTAAAGGACTCATGATATGGCTACTACAACGGGAAGCAAAGGATTGGACAGCAGCGGGCCACTCACTTTGAGGCACTGACATGTGGAAGGACACACATTCAGGGGATGCATACAATGGTGTGCCTTGTGGATACCCACACTGCATCTACACCACCTGGAAATCAACAGGCAGATGAAGTAGCCTGTGTTCATCTCCTTGTGGAAGTCCCCACAGAAGATATAGCTCACTGGCTGCATATAAAGACAGGACATCGGGGACAATGTACCCTTTAGGCTATAGCAAAGAATCAGGGCCTGCCACTATGATATAAAGACACAGTACACATCCATTAGCAATGTCCTGCCTGTGTGCAGGAACTCCCCAGGTCCTTGCAGCATGATACTGGACAGAATGCCAGGGGCCGGCGCCCAGTGCAATGTTGGCACGTAGACAACATCAGACCATTGCCTCTATCTGATGGCTGCCACTATGATTTGACTTGTGCAGACACATGCACGGGGCGACTGCAGGCATATTCCAGCAAACATGCTGCCCAGAAATCCACCATAAAAGGATTAGAGCTGCTGTGTGCAGCCTACAGTGTCCACACTGATATCGACAGTGACCAGTACAGGAATAGGCAGAGGTCCTGGATATCCATTGGCATTTCCACCTGCCATACAACCCAATTGAAGAGATGAATGGACTGTTGAAGCAACACCTCTGGCAGGAGACACACTCTCTGGCTCTGCAGACATGCTGCTTACCAGCAGCCATCCACACCTTGAATAAACAAGTTCTCTCATCAGCCCAGCACATACTCTTCTAATGCAAGGACCTGATACCACCATAAGGATCCAGGTAGAAAGTATAAGGGACAGTACAACTTTACCCTAAGCTGGTACTTTCGATAACCTGCTATTGCCCTTCCCACAGGACCTACCCACTGGGGAGCACAATAGTATGTGGCCCTGGAAATGGCAAACCAGCCCCCAATAGTTCAACTTTGCTGCTCCATGAGAGGAAGGGCCTAGAAAACCACATACAGGTCACACCTATTTTATACCCTACCCTCTCTCGTACTTTTAAAATAATGAATTCTTGTCCTCCCTTGTGCAAGGAGACAATCATTTTATAATGGAACATTTTAACACCCCCATTGTCTTACTCTGGCCTTTTGTAATGCATCACAGATGGGGAGGGGAGGCAATCCATTTGGTATTATAAATCAGACACCAGGACACTGACAGGGGTGGTGATCTCTCAGAATGTCCATAAATGGTGTGCAGCAAACCTCTTCGTCAACTGGGTGCAGATGGTCTCTCTCCAGAAAAAACCAGCCTGTTGGGTCTGTGAGGAGCTGCCTCTCTCTTCCACTATGGGTCCACCATGGCACATCCAAGCAGCTAACCTGAGTATTTGAAACCTCTTCTATATGTGGTATAATGACCCTCACTTGTTTCTCTTTATCAACAACAGCACCTCATGCAGTGAATTCCCTACCATTAAGGAGATGAGACTGCATATTTTCCATATAGTGTGGGAGCAAATTAATGTTATCCCCACTATGAGGTAGGCTGTATACGATGAGCTAAGGTAAATAAGGGCAGTGCATATACAGGTAGTGTGTTGTGCACCCTTGTTTGCAAAATTGTGTGGCTTTGGACACCTTAAGTGCTGCCCAGGGTGAAATCTGTGCATTAATTAAAACTGAATGTTGTCTATATAGCCCTGATTACTTTCACAACATAACCCAGGCCACACAGGCCTTAGGTACCCATATTTCTGTTATAGAATCTCTGTCTCACAACTGTATAACCATGTGGTTTACTCAACTCCAAAGCTCTTAGAAACACTTTGCATACAGTATGATTGTTATTAAATTTATTATTCATTTTTGTTGTTGTAGTTTGTATTATTGCTGTGGCATCTGGAAACAGTGCTCCTCTACATACCTGACTCCAGGGGATATCACGGAAGAATGTTGTGATGAGAGTGTGGGGCCCAGTCAAGGGTACGTTGGTGGGGAGACTGTTTGGCAGATGCACCTGACAGCAATAACTTAAGCATAACCTGAGTATGATCCTGTGTGACAGACACATCTGACAGCACTAACTTAAGCATCCCTTAAAAATGACTCTGTGGTCTGAAAAGAATGTGTGTTCAGAATTCTGAACTGAGGAATCTGGGAGTAGACAATTCAGATTCATTTCTTATCCACGAGGAATGAACACGGGCCCATCCTGTGGAACTCAGGCCATACAGGGAATGGAGGAACTTTGTTTTCGGTAAAACGAAGGTTGCTAGGCGGAGGGCACTAAGTTAAAATGCTATATATACTGCATGCCTTTTATAAGCAGTTGCAGTTCTCCTTCCAGCCCTCTGACAATGGACCACCCTCATGTGAGTTCCCTCAATACACTCTATGTTCTTGTTCCTAGGCTCCAGGTCTCTTCTCCAGCCTCCTGGACATGGTACTATCCCTATTGAAGTCAGTAGGGATCTGGCACAACAAGCCATATCTGTGAGCCTGAAACAGAGATGTTAGTATTTAGGAAAGCTACTAGAACTTGCAGTCTGTGAATTATGCCACAACTGTAGGTTGCCTAAGGCAGTCACCTGGGTCACCTTAATGGTGAGAGTCACTTTGGCCTCTAGAGAATTCTCAAGGTTAGTTTTCAGAAACATGCAGAAAGAGAGAGAATATTAGAAGAAGAAGCAATCACTGTTTGAGCCGGCGACTCCCAAACTTTAATGAGCATAATAATCATGTGGAGGATTTTAAATAAACATTTTCTAATTCCACCCCCAAGAGTTTCTTTTTCAGTAGGTCTGGAATAAGGCCCAGTAATTTGCATTTCTAACAACTTCTCAGGTGATGTTATGCTGCTATGTAAAGACCACACTTTGAAAAATACTGGTTTAAGCAAATTAAGCTTCATTCTCTTTCAGGACTTAGAGTGTAAAAGGGGAAACAAAAATGTAAAGAAATCAACAATTCATGACCCATGAACAAATAAAAGGCAGATAAAACATAACATTTGGGCTGGATATACCTGGATAAAGTTAATACTAAGCTAATTATTCTTTCTATTTATTATCAATGATTTTCCTGGGATAATCTATTTTCAAATGGTGATGGGCAATAACATACAATGCTACAAATTGAGTAGGGATTACATTTATAAAAATCATCTCCTTAACTATTTGGAGCCTTTTGCCTTTTCATATCAATTTCAAGATTTCAAAAATTCTATTTCAGTGAAGAATGTCACTGGTATTTTAATAGGAATTGCATTGAATCTGTAGGTCACTTTGGGTAACTTGGACATTTTAACAATATTAGCTCTTCCAGTGCATGACATGGGCTATCTTTCCATTTATTTGTATCCTCTTCAATTTTTTTCATCAGTATTTTATAGAATTTGTCATAGATATCTTGCACCTCCTTGGTGAAGTTTACCCCGGGGTATTTTATTATTTTTTATCATTATTATAAATGGAATTATTTTCTTGATTCTTTTTCAGATAGTTCACTATCGATGTATACAAACGCTATTGATTTTTGTATGTTGATTTTGTATCCTGCAGCTTTACCAAATTTATTAGTTCTAATGGAGTTTTTGGTGAATTCTTTAGAGTTTTCTCTGTATTGATTATGTCATCTGTGAATAAGGATAATCTTGAGAAAAAAGAACATAGCTGGAAGTATAATACCACCTGACTTCAAAATATACCACAGAGCCATAGTAACCAAAACAGCATAGTACTGTTTTGGTTACATCAAAACAAGCACATAGACCAATGGAACAGAAGAGATAACCCAGAAATGAGTTCAGGCATTCACAACCAACTGATTTTTTACAAAAATGCCAAGAACACACATGGGAGAAAGAACAGTGCGCAATAAATGGTATTGGGAAAACTGGATCTCCACATGCAGAAGAATCAGACTAAGATCCCATGTTTCATCACATACAAAAATCAATACTAATGAATGAAATAATTACATGTAAAACCCAAAACTATGAAACAACTAGGGGAAAACATAGGGAAATGGTTCATGAAATTGGATTGGGCAAGAATTTCTTGAAAAGTACAAGGAGCAGAAACAAAAATAGACAAATAGGAGTACATGACATTAAAAACCTTCTGAACAGAAAAAACAATAAGTGAAGACATAATCTACAAAATAGGAGAAAGCATTTGCAAACTATGCATCTGACAAGTGGTTAATATTCAGAATATATAAGGAACTCAAACAACTCACTTCTTAAAAGAAGACACACAAATGGTCAACAGATATATGAAAAAATACTTGATAGCAAACATCATCATAGAAATTCACATCAAAACCAAAACAATATATCACCCCTCTCCAGTTAGAATGGTTGTTATCAAAAAGACAAAAAATAACAAATGCTGGTGAGGATGTGGAGAAAAGGAAATTCTTATACACTGCGGGTACGAATATAAATTAGTGCCGCCATTTTGGAAAACAGTATGACAATTCCTCAAAAAATTAAAAATAGAACTACTGCATAATTTAGCAATCTCAATAGTTAGTATATATCCAAAGGAAATAAAATGAGTAAGTTGAAGAGACACGTCTACATCCATGGTTATTGCAGCAGTATTCAAAGTAACCAAGATAAGGAATCAACCTCAATGCCCATCTAATGATGAATGGACAAAGAACATGTGGTACATATATGCAATGAGTACTATTCAGCCATAAAAAGTAATTAAATCCTGTCATTTGTGGCAATGTAGATAAAACTGTAGGGTATTATATTAAGTGAAATAAGCCAGGCACAGAAAGACAAAATACTTAATGATCTCACTCATATGTGTAATCATAAAGTTGATATCATATAAGTAGAGAGTAGAATAGTTATTGCTAGAGGCTGGGGAGGGGAAGAAAAATGGGGAGGCCAGGAGGAATTGTTCAACAGGTATGAAAGTACAGTTACAGAAGGTAAATCCATTTTGGTGTTCTATTACACAATAAGGTGAGCATAGTAAATAGTAATACAGTGTGTATTTCAAGGTAACTAGAAGAAAAGGATTTGAATGTTATTTTCACAAATAAATGATGAATAATTAAAGTGATGGACAGAGTAATAACCCCAGTTTGATCATTATATAATGTATACGTGCATTGAAACATCACATCGTACTCCATAAATATGTATAGTTATGTGCCCATTTTGAAAAAAATTAAATAAAAACCAAAACTATAAGTAAGTTTTTAAATCGACCCTATTTTGAAGTGATATTTTTGAAAGGCAACTTTCTACCAAATTGTCTATATAAGTTAAAATTCTTTTATAATAAAATAATCACTTTTTAACTTTTTTAAGTGGGATAATTTTAAGCAAAGGAAAAAATATACAATTTTTGTAACATGACCATATGGGCTTAATCCTTCTCAAAATATCTGTTTAGAATCAGCAGGATTTTTAACTGCATGATGGTAATTATTTCATTGATTTGACAGAGGTTCCCACAGCTACATACCTTTGTCCCTGTGTTGACTTCTCAGCAATCACAGTGAGCTACTGAACACCTGTCGGGAAGGAAAAAGTGTAATGAATTGTGGGAAATAACATGAATAAAACACCCTAAAATCTAAAACCTCAATGCCTTACAATGTGTTTTAAGTTTCTCCTCTCTTTTATATTTCTCCGTCTCTCCTCATCTCTCTCAATATCCTACCCTCTCCTTTCACAAGAAAGATTAACAGATACTGCAATCCCAAAATTACACCTGATAAGTTGCACTAGATATTTCTCTAATTCTCCACCTTTTCCATTTCCCTCCTATTTCGTTATCCTGTTCTCATCTTTGCCTTTCGTAGTGACCAACAGCTGGCTCTGGCAGGTATAGTGACTTATCTTACTTTCATAATTGGTGCAGTCAATCAAAACAGGCAATTAAAACTGTACTTTGATATGTATCCGTATGCATCAATCTTTAATGTATTTCCCAAGGGGCAGCTAAATCTAAAGGTGATGGGAGTATGTGAAAAAATATATACACATATACAGGATGAGCACTGCTTATCTAAAATGCTTGAGATCAGAAGTATTTTGGATTTAAATATTTTTGGATTTTGGGATATTTGCATTTATATTTTAAAATATCTTGGGGATAAGTCTAAACACAAAATTTATATTTTTCATATCCTTCTTACACATATAGCCTGAAGGGTAATTTTTACATTTCATAATTTTGTGCATAAAACAAATTTTGACTGCAATTTACAACCTGTCACATGGATCAAGTGTAGAATTTTCCAGTTGTGGTGCCATGTCAGCTCTCAAAAACTTTCAGATTTTGGAGCTCTTCAGGTTTCAGATTTTTGCATTAGGGATGCTAAACTCAAACTCCTTAGAGATAGGAGTTTGTTTCAAGACCACCACAATAAAGCAAGTCCCCCAATTTTTTGGTTTCCCAGCGCAAATGAATGTTATGTTTACACTACACTGTAGTCTATTAAGTGTGCAATAGCGTTATTGTTAAAAAATAGTGTTCATACCTTAATTAGCAAATACTTTACTGCTAGAAAAAAAAAAGCTAACCTTCATCTAAGCATTCAGCAAATCTTGATATTTTGCTGGTGGAGGATCTTGCCTTCATGTTGATGGCTGCTAACTCATCAAGGTAGTGGTTACTGAAGGGTGGAGTGACTGGAAACTTCTTAAAATAAGGCAGCAATGAAGTCTGCTGCATCTATTGACTCTGCCTTTCATAAAAGATTTCTCTAGCATGAAATGCTATTTGATACCATATTACCCAGAGTAGAATTTCCTTCAAAATTGGGGTTAATCCTCTCAAACCCTGACTCTGTTTATGATTTAAGCTTTTGTAATAAACTTCTATATTCTTTCTTGTTACTTCAACACTTTTCACAGCATCTTCACCAGCAGTAGATTCCTTCACAAGAAACTACTTTCTTTGTGTATTCATAAAAAGCAACTACTCATCCCTTCAAGTTTTATCAGTAGGTCATAGCAATTCAGTCACATCTTCAGGCTCCACCTCTAATACTAGTTATCTTGCTATTTCTACCATATCTGCAGTGGTAAGGTTTGGCTGTGTCCACACCCAAATCTCATCTTGAATTGTAGTTCCCTTCATCCCCACATGTGATGGGAGGGAGCCAATGGGAGGTAATTGAATCATGGGGACAGTTACTCCCATGCTGTTCTCATGATATCTCACTCATAATATTGAGTGAGTTTTCACAAGATCTGATGTTTTTATAAGGGGCCTTTCCCCCTTTTCTCAGCATTTCTCCCCCTTTGCTCTGTACTTCTCCTTCCTGGTGCCTTGTGAAGAAGGTGCCTTGCTTCCCCTTTGCCTTCCACCATGATTGTAAGTTTCCTGAGGCCTCTCCAGCCATGCTCAACTGTGAGTCAATTAAACGTCTTTCCTTTATAAATTACCCAGTCTAGGGTGTGTCTTTATTAGCAGCATGAGAATGGACTAATACATGCAGTGACTTCCTCCACTGCAATTTTGAAACTCTCAAAGTCATCCATGAGGTTTCAAATCAGGTTTTTCCAAATTCCTGTTCATATTGATATTTTAACCTCTCCCATGAATCACAAATGTTCGTAATGGCATCTAAAATGAGGAATCATTTCCAGAAAGTTTTTATTTTACTTTGGCCAGATACATTAGAAGAATCATTATCTATGGTAGCTATAGTATTATAACATATATTTTCTAAATAATATGATGTTTTAACCTTCTCCCATGAATCACAAATGTTCTTAATGGCATCTAAAATCGGGAATTGTTTCCAGAAAGTTTTTATTTTACTTTGGCCAGATACATTAGAAGAATCATTATCTCTGGTAGGTATAGCATTATAAATACATATTTTTAAACAATATGACTTCAAAGTTGAAACTGCTCCTTCATCCATGGAGAAGGATGTTGTGTTAGCAACCATGAAATAACATTCATCTTCTTGTATATTTCCATTAGAGCTCTTCAGTGACTAAGTGCATTGTCACTGAGCCATAATATTTTGAAAGGAATCTTTTTTTCTAGAGCAGTAGATCTCAACAGTAAGCTTAAAATGCTCAATTAGCCATGCTGCAATCAGATGTGCTGTAATCCAGGCTTTGTTTTCCTATTTATAGAACACAGGCAAAGTATATTTAGCATAATTCTTAAGGGACCTTGGATTTTTAAAATGGTATCTGAGCACTGGTTTCAAGTTAAAGTAACCATCTATATTAGCCCGTAACAAGTAAGTCAGTCTGTCCTTTGAAGTTTTCAAGCCAGACATTGATTTCTCTCTACCTGTGAAAGTCCTAGGTGGCATCTTCTTCCAACAGAAGACTGTTTCTTCAACAACGAAAATCTGTTGTTTCGTGAGGCCACCTTTATTAATTAGCTAGACCTTCTGGATAATTTCCTGTGGCTTCTACATCATCACTTACTGCTTCACCTTGCCCTTATTATTATGGAGATGATTTATTTCCTTAAATCTCATGAGCCAACCTCTGCTAGCTTCCACCTTTTCTTCTGCAGTTTGTTCTCCTTTTTCAGCCTTCATAGAATTGAAGAGGGTTAGGTCTTTGCCCTGGATTAAGGGAATGTTGTGGCTGGTTTGACCTTTTATCTAGACCATTAAAACTTGTCAGTAATAAGGCTTTTTTTGCTTTCTTATTATTTATTGGAATAGGATTACTAATTTACTTTGATAATTTTTTCTTTGCATCCATTACTTGACTATTTAGCTCAAAAGGCCTAGCGTTAGACTTTTCTTGGCTTTCTATCTGTCTTCCTCATTTAGTTTAATCATTTCTAGCCTTTGGTTTACAATGAGGGCTGTGCAGCTTTTCCTTTCAGCTGAACACTTAGAGACCATTTCTGTGTTATTAATTTCAATACTGTTGTGCCTCAGAATAGGGAGGCCCAGGGAGAGAGAGAGGAAAAAGACTTTAGGTGAATTGGTCAGAATACATGCAATATTTATTCAATTAGGTTCACTGTCTTATATGGCTGTTTCGTGGTTCCCAAAAACAACTAAAATTGTAACATCAAATATCACAAATCACAGATCACCATCAGAGAGGTAATAATAATTAACAAGCGTGAAATATTAGGAGAATTAACAAAATGTGATGTAGGGACACAAAATGAGCACATGCTGTTGGAAAATGGCATTGATAGGTTTGCTCAGTGCAGGGTTGCCTAAAACCTTCTATTAGTAAAAAGTCCAGTCTTTGCAAAGTGCAATAACATGAGGTATGCCTAGGCAGTCACAGGTAGCCGATGATAGGGACAGACATGGACTCCAGGGAAGATAAAGTAAATGTGGGAGAAGTTTGTTTGTTAATTGATTAAAATTGATCAATAATTTAATAGGTAGCACTTAGAGAAATGAGAATTGTTATCGTTCTTTTTATTATTTTTGAAAGAACATAATTGTAAGTCAAGAAAATGTGGATTATCTATAGTGCTCACTGTAATCCAGTTATTTCTCCATGAAATCAGATGGCTTTAAAGGACAATTAAAATCTTTAGTAGTTTGAGAGGAATTATCCATGGTAAAATATGGAAAACAAACTTTAACATATGATCTCAACAGAGGCAGGCATAAGAAGAATTATTATATAATTACTTTGGATTTGCATATTACATATGCATAATTAGGGGTTAACAAATATGGCAGGGTCAAGTAGAAAAAATGTAAAAAACATCACAACATAGAGTTAATAACCTTAATACATAAAGAGAACTTAAAAATCATAGAACAATTCTTTTAAAAATAAGTAAAAAATGCAAGCAGAAAATTTTTAAAATACATTGTTCGAAAATGTAAAGAAATTTAGACTCATTTTCAACTAAAGATATATACAATGATATGAGAAACCATTTTATTTTTACAATCAAAATGTCAATAGGACAATTTTTAAGAAAGATTTAATTCCAGTCCCAGTCATTTTGTACAAAACATAGAGCTTCCCTTACTTCTTGTATAATGAGGAAATTAATATTTTCCAGCATAATCAGTTTTGCATAAGCACTCTCATACATTAGAAGCAGAAAGAAAAACTCATACAAAATGTCAGTAGGAAAATTTAATGATTTGTGCAACAAACTATAAAATAAAAATTTTTAATAACTTTCCTCCATCCACACTGTCCTCCTAAAAAAATCCTGTAAAAATTGCTAGCATGCACATTTGGCATAATTTTATTTATAATAATACAGTTAACTAAAATATGGAATGTCCACATTGCGAAATATGTTCACTATACTTGATATATGTATTACTGTATTTGAAATGTCCACTAAAGGAATAAAGTAATTTATAAAGCTAACATACATATATATTTATCGACATGGTAAAAGAAGCACAGTGTAGTCTATTGTGAAAATAATGTCCAAAACAATATACCCATTGTTCCCTATTTTATTAAAAAGGTATATATGTTAGAAAATACATTTGAAGACATTATAAGTATTTTTTTTCTATATCTATTTGGTGTGAATTTTCAATGGTTTTGTTAAAAACTAGAACAAGTAAATCTTTTTTTTTTATTATTTAAAAAGAAAGAATCTTCTCTGTCATTTCTATAACACATTCATTGGAATCTTTTTTTCCTAAGATCAAAACAAAAAACTTACGATTACATCTTCAATTCAGCCAGACCAATACCATCCACTTAAAACAACTAGTTTGGAATTTGTGTGTCCAGCAGTGGTTATGTTATCACGTCACCTGCTACCTTTGTTAAGAGATGCATTTACCTATAGTGTTGAGATTTCTTATTGTTAAGAGATATGCAGGTTAACATTACTAGAATTAATCATTCTTAATAGAGACTTTAAAATAGGTAAGAAAAAAGTTGACCCAGCATTGATTTCCTTTAAGGTTTATAATATTTAGATCTGCTTGAGATTATTTTCATCAAGTTTGTGGAAAATTTACTGAAAAATAAATCTTAACACAGTTCCAGCTTATAAACTATCACATTTTTGTCCAGAATTATATAAAATATTATTTTATATTAACATTTCACAATGACCTTTTAGCAGTCTTATTATGGATAGCTCTAAAGCTAAGCTGTCATGTTAATATAAGTATTGCTGGTAAATCATTTAAAATCATTTAAAAACCTTGTTATTTACAAGGTTTGTGCTAGAGCATTTCCTATACATTTGATGACTTTCAAAATGATAAGCTGCATTGCTAATAGTTAATAAAAGAAGTTAGCAGTAAATATTCTCTTCTTAGACACATTTTTCATTGAAGAAGAGATTTCTACATAGCTTGCTCCAAATGGGATTGAAATATACATATCTGGTCCATTCATCTACACTCATTTACTCACTTCTTCCCAGGAGAGGAAGAATGGCTGATCTGATCTTACTATCCATTGGGTCATGTATCTAATGGACACAGTTAGGGTTCTATATTATCCTGTTATCATTGTTACTTCCTATATTACTGTCTGCCCATGAGTCATTGAGATAAGCCAAATACTTGGGCTTTTAATAATTGTTCTTAATCTGCTTAGGGTCCAAGAGAACGAATGAGTGTATAGATTTCAAGGTTTTGACTATGGAAGGAGAAGAAAACCTGATTTCAGTCTCGCTTTTAGCCACGATCTCTACTTTTGGATGTTGCTGGTTAACGCCTTCCTCTTTTCTCTGTGATGTCATCATCTATCACTCTTTTCACCTCTCTCATTCCTTGCTGTGCCACAAACATGCAAAAGCTATTTCCTTTGTCCGGAAATTCCTTACCAAAGTATTCATTTTCTGCCCTTCTCTGTTCTGATGATATCAAGATATCGAAGGTAATAGGTAACATGGTAACACAACCACTGCTCTACACACAAAGTCCAAACAAATCATTTTAACTGGATGCTACTGTTCTGGGTGAAATGAAGATGCAGTCATATTTTTTTGACCACTCTATCGAAGAGTTATCCCCATGTCCCATCATGCTCTAGTCTCCTCAATCTGATTTATTAATTTTCCATAGAGATTACCACAATCATACTTTTTGAGTCAACCACAACTGAATTGTTTGATAATGAAAAAAATGAATGGGATGAATTAAAAAAATGGGCTATTGACTAGTCATTCATACAGCAGGTAGATGGATTCACGTTTGCTCTCTGGTTTATTGGTTTATTTCTGTGCTTTATTCATAGGTTCCTGAAGCCTGAAACCATAATCAACCAGCATTATCTCATTTGAAATTGGCTCTAGATTCAGAATTACAAAAATCCTTATTTTGGTTGTGGGTTTCAGGTACCACAGCCATAAGGGAAGGATAGATTTTATGAATAAATATAAAGAGGATAAATTTCTTTACTTACAAAGGGAACATAGCATCTTATTGAAATTAGGTGGAGAGACAACAAAAATATATTTAATGGAACTTTGCAAAAAGTAGTGCAAAAGTAAGAACTTAAATGCACAATCCAGGAATTATTGAATCTAAAAGTAAATAAATAAATTTTGCTCAAAATTCAGTAAAAAAAAAATACTTCAAAGAACAGATTTTTTAGAAAGTAAAATGAAATGAAGAAAGATGTGTTCATTCAACTGGGATAAGAGAAGCCCACACTTGATAAAAAGAATTTTAATATATGAAAGGAAAAGTAAGTATACCTACATGTAACTCATGTTATTGTTTGAACTAGACAAATGAAAAGTTGACACTATCCCAAATTGATGGAAAAAAAATGAAAAGGGGCACAGTCTCAGAGTTATTTTGAATAAATCTTACAAAGCAGTCAAATGTCAAGAAAATATTGAGAGATACCCCTCAACAGTGGCATAGAGTAATTTTAATCCCCGTTTTCATGACTGGAATGACTGCACCTGGGAGTTATTAAAAACTTTTGGATTTGAGAAGTGTCCTCAGCATGGAATATTTCAATCATTTGTAGGTGAATTGAAGGCTACAGATGTATTATAGACAAAAAGCATGTATTTCACATGCCCTGAGGTAACATTTTTGGGAAATATTTGAAGTCTAGACTCAAAGGAATATACACCAAAAATTACACGTATGCCATGAAGGAGAACAAAAAAATAGACTGCAGGCTTGAGTTATGAGCTGCCTTCCCAATAGAGATTACTTCTGTAGAGTATTACCCTACATGAGGAAAATGGGACTGAGACAATTCCCATACATGATAGGTGCATTTGCATTCAGAAGTCATAATCTTCATATGTTTTTCCACATAGGGCTCCATAAACATAATTCAAGAGAGGATGCTAAGACACATATATCTGTTCCAAAAGGCAAAGTAGAAAAGAAAACAAAGAATTACACTTTTATTGAGCAAATAGATTTTACTTTATATTTAGTGAGGAAGAAATGAGGCCAACTTACAAAACAAGTAAAATATTGTGAAAACACAGCCGAGTTGGTTTGAAAAGAGTAGAAATGGCAACTGAACATGAGAGGCGCATCTCTGAATTTCTAAGAAGCTGGGAGTGTCTTAAATGCCATGCACTGAAAGAGGAGGTTGTATGCATACATAAAAACTTTCCCAGAAATATTGAAAGAATTTTGTAAAACTAAAAATCGAGATTGTAGATTTTTCCCAATGGGAGCAAATTAAAAGAAGTTTTCCATGGACACTCCACAAGCTGAACAGTGTCCTGGTGGCACTACAATATTTCCTTCCTTATATTCTTTCTCTCTTTTCCCATATAATTCCAGCTAAATGTTCCTGGCATATAACAGCAATATTGATCTAGCTAGTGTCTTTAATTTGTTTGGGAATATAATTGGATTTGAGAGAATAGATACAGAAGTTGAAATTTTTCTCACATCTTCTAAATGTTTAGATGGAGAACTTGCCATGATGTTCTTATGTTGTATCCCTTTTCTAAAAATTAGAAAATATTAGCACTTGATGGTTGAAGTAACTCAAATATAGAAATTGCTAAGGAAACTCCTTTTGTGCAAGAAAGAACCATGAGGAGGATAAATATGAGGCTACTCATATTTATTCAGCCATTCATTCTATCAAAAATTATGTTCGAGACTAACAGGGAAGAATAGTATAGGTTCTCAAGGTATATAACATGATTTGTAAATATAATCTGTAGCTCCATGACAAGGTCAGATTTTCATTTCATTGTAGTAAAAAACCTATTTACTGGTTTTCTAACAAAGGAATTATCAATGGACGAGAATGCCACAAAAATCTAATAGAGAAAGTGTGACTTTGTCACATCAATATACATTGATTGACATCTACCAAAATTGTTGTTAGCCTAGAAGAAACAGCAGCCAAGAGAGATGTATACATTTTCTATAGCTGCTAAAACCAATTACCACAAACTTAGTATCTGAAAACAAATCAATTTGATTATCTTACAGTTTTGTGTTTCCTTAGTCTAAAATGAATCTCACTGGAATAAAATCTAGGTGTTGGAAGGGATAGATTATTTTCTGGATACTGTAGACAAAACAAAACAAAAATCTGCTATCTTGCCCTTCCGGCTTCTAGAAGCTACCTGCATTCTTTGGGTCATGTTCCCTTCCACCATCTTCAAAGCTGAAATTGCCTGTCCAGTCTTGCTCACCTCACATCACTCTGACACATTCCATAGTCACATTTCCCTCTGACTCTCTTCCACTCTTGTGATTAAATTAGACCCTCCTGGATGATACAAGATTATCTCCCTAAAGTCAGTTAACTGGTGACCTTAATTCTATCTGTACCCTTAACTCTATTTTGCCAGGTAACATAACATAATCATAGGTTCCTAGGATTAGGACATAGACATCTTTAAGTAGTGGGAAGGTTCATTGTTCTGCCTACCATGAGAGGACTTCTACATATGAGGTGAATTTGTATGCCTACAGGCAAGACCAAATAGGAATGTTTATTCCTGTTCAGAAAGATTCATTAAGAGAGTCAGACAGGATCTCGCCTTGTCTCCCCGGCTGTGCAGTGGCACAATTATTGCTCACTGCAGCCTCAAACTCCTGGGCTCAATCAATGCTCCCACCTCAGCCTCCTGAGTAGCTGGGACTTCAGACACATGACACCACACCTGGCTAAGTTTTTTTGTTTTTTGTTTTTGAGACAGCATCTTGTTATGTTGCCCAGGCTGGTTTCAAACTCTTAGACTCAAAAAATCCTCCTACCTTAACCTCCCAAAGTGCTGGGATTACAGGGGTTGAGCCACCGCACCTGGCCAGTTTAAAATATACTCTTAAACTTTGTGTCACTATCCCACAATATAGTTTCATAAAACAGCCAAAACCGGCAAATAGATAATAAATGCTACAAAAACAAAGCACAATGTTTCTAAAAAAGGCAAAGATGCTAAAAAGTTCTGAAGTATTTAAATGGGAAGATTTTATTTGATTCGTGGGATCAGCATTATTAAGGAGGGTTGTAAAGGGGTACTTCTAAGTAATTTGGTTTTAAGTGTCATTTTTGACTAGTTCATTCAATTAAGAATTGAGAGTCAGCATACTTAAGTAGAAAGAGCAAAGACTTTAGTGTTTTGAGGAACCTCGAGAATTGAAATTCCAGATGTTCTAGTCTTCTCCTATTTCTACAAGTCTTAATCTCTCCAAGCCTAAATTTACTTTCTGTAAAGTAAGGAAAGTAGATGTAATCCACAGAAATGTCTGTAAAATTAAATTAGAGATTAGTATCTAAAGTATCTAGCACACTTCTTGCCATAAAATAAATTCCCACTGAATAGTAACTATTATTTTAAGCTACTATCTAAAATAAACCCCATTGTATGTAATTTTATTTATTAGACATATACTTTGAAAATATCAGGTCTTCCATAGACACTAATATCTTCTGCTCTAGTTTCATTAGATTACATACGTCTGTCATTTTCACTGAGAATATTCTGAAATCAGAATATGATTTTAGGCATAAACTCTCACAAAATATCTGATTCTTTTGAGAAGTATGTTGATTTAAAGTTATATTGTGTTTCTATTCTCAAGATGCAAGTATTTACAGTAACAGTAGAACTATTACAGTATTGTGACTTTGATATGTTTAACCAGTACAATAATATTAAATATATTAGATGATTATGTGTCTAGGAAATGATGATAGTATGTAAAAACAAAATTATTTACAATAGGAGAGAGGCCAGGCACAGTGGCTGGCACCTGAAATCCCAGCACTTTGGGAGGCTGAGGCGGGCAGATCACTTGAGGTCAGGAGTTCAAGACCAGCCCAGCCAACAGGGTGAAACTCCCCACCTACCAAAAAAAAAAAAAATACAACAATTAGCCGGGCATGGTGGTGCACACCTATAGTTCCAGATACTTGGGAAGCTGAGGTGGGAGAATCGCTTAAACCCAGAAGGCAGAGGCTGCAGTGAGCTGAGATTGCACCACTGCACTCCAGCCTGGGTGACAGAGTGAGACCCTGTGTCAAAAAAATAAAATAAGGGAGAGTGGAAATAAACTGT
>NW_012098432.1:2149889-2152410 GCF_000951045.1 Mandrillus leucophaeus | reverse complement strand
GCCAACCAACTTCTATGGAAAGAGAGCTGCATTACAGGAAAGTGGTTCAAGCAAGAAATCTATCTGTAAAGCAGTCATTGGCAGCTATCTAAAAAGTTTCTTATCTGCATGAAGAAACTATGTGGTTAGTAGTGTGTAAGATAAAATGAACGTAAACAAGTATCATCAAGGTGAAACATGTTTCAAAGCAGCTAAGTCTTTGAGTTGGTATTCATTCAATCATTCATTTCACAAACGTTTATTTAATGTCTACTACATGCCAGTCACTGTTCTTGTATCTGAGGATATCACAGAAACTTACACAAAACAAAAGCACCTGTGTCAATGAAACCTTTATTCCAGTGGAAGAAGCAGAAAATAAATAGTAATATCTGAAGAAATATAAAACAGGATAAGAGGGAAGAATTTGTGGCTACCATTTTAAATAGTCAGGGAAGCTCACTACCTCTCATATATAACTGAGAAAAAAGGTATAAATCTAGTCTTTTTTACTTTGCAATAAATATTGATACAATTTTTGAGAAATCTTTCTATTTATTTATTTATTTATTTATTTATTTATTTATTTATTTATTTTTTGACAGAGAGTCTCACTTTGTTGCCAGGCTGGAGTGCAGTGACACGATCTCGGCTCACTGAAACTTCTGCCTTCTGGGTTCAAACGATTCTCCTGCCTCAGTCTCCAGAGTAGCTGGGACTACAGGCGCCTGCCACCCTGCCCAGCTAATTTTGTATTTTTAGTAGAGATGGGGTTTCACCATATTGGCCAGGATGATCTCGATCTCTTGACCTCGTGATCCACCAGCCTCGGCCTCCCAAAGTGCTGGGATTACAGGCGTGAGCCACTCTGCCCAGCCAAGAAATCTTAAGGATATTTTGGAACTTAATAATGCCATGCCCTCGATTATGTATTAGCTTACTTAAGACAATCAGCTCTCCCCATTAGGTTGTGTGGATAATCTGGTAGAAAGTAGTCTATGCTCCCAGTGGTTTGTAGAGTGTGCAATTCAGCATCTGCTTAACAATGAAGACTGGCAGAGACAATTCCTAGGAGGATAGAGGTAGAAAAGTTTTTTGTTTGTTTTTGTTTTTGTTTGTTTTTGAAAACCTGCAGGAAAAATTGAGACAGATTTTAAACCAAGGAAATAACCTCATCTTTTGTAGCATCTTCATCCCTCATGTCCTGTTGCACACTCCCTACCTTGACCTTTCAGAAACCCTATCACAGGCAGAAGAAACCCCAGTCAGTGAATCAGACCTGCAGTCCTCTAGGTTTGCAGTGTTTTAGAAACGTGGAATTGAGGAGAAAGAACAATTCTGTTAGGTATGTCAGGCCAGGATGTGATTCTATAGTTCCAAGTTGGTATTTAGAACCCATTTTCCAATAGTGATGTTATTATGCAAGCTACTTAGGGCTTGTGGTAATACTATTTATCCACCCTTTTAGTTATTTTCATAATCTTCTATTTAATCTTATATGGTCATATACATACATAATTGTATATATCATGCACATATATTTTATTTATGCTTTCTTCGAGCCTCTGAAAATTAAAAAAAATATATGGTGGAGGCTAACTTGGAAAACAGCCTAAAACCACAACACACGACATTATTTATACAGCACAAAAAGCTCCATATTCCAAACAAATAATAGCAATGTATTCAGAGAATCTACCTGTTTGTTTAGTTGGAAACAGTTTTATAGTATGAAATTACACTAAGCTCTATATAAAGAACATTGGTAGACATAATTACCCATAACATTCACACAAATACAATATTGTTCTGTACAGAATGAAGAAACCAAAAAATGACTAATTTCCTCCCAATAAGTTCAAATGATACACTACCATATAGTTGCTCCTTTACTGTTTTTCCTTCCAAAACGTCTTTAAAGCTGTAGTGTCAGGAATAAAATATCTCATAAAAAATTTAATAACATGAGTTATTTTGTAGAAAGAAAATTAATTCACATATATTACTAAATGAAAGTCCCAAATGGTAAAGCTCTTTCTGGAAAAGGTTATTTGTAATGACCAAATTCGTCACTGTTTGGAAACTTGTAAAGGTCACAATAGAAGGTTTTCACTTGTTTTAAATAAAATTCTATATTTTAAAAATAAATATGCTTTTCTTCCATTTCATAGAAATATCAACGCTGTTTGCACTATAATTTACTTTTTGAGCCTCTGACATTTACCCAGCTGACTGTCTTTGGAGAACAATCTCTTGCCTGAGAAGCACTCTAGGTAAAAAAACTGTCAATTACAAATTACTGTCTGATGCATTGCAAAGTGCAGGAACTCTTCAAATCCAAGTAATGACCTTGTTAACTACTTTTGTGTCTACTACCTCTAACTTACACCTTAAACAGAGTTTTTATATAAATACAGAGCAATTTGACTAAAAAAAAAAAAAAAAAAGACTATCAAAGAAGAGGAGTGAAAATAATGAAAATATTTGTGCTTTAAAGCTAGTGATGGAGTATTTCTTTTTTTTTTCTTTTTTTTTTTTTTTT
>NW_012098432.1:2130697-2147869 GCF_000951045.1 Mandrillus leucophaeus | reverse complement strand
TTAAACCCAGAAGGCAGAGGCTGCAGTGAGCTGAGATTGCACCACTGCACTCCAGCCTGGGTGACAGAGTGAGACCCTGTGTCAAAAAAATAAAATAAGGGAGAGTGGAAATAAACTGTAACATAACTAGAAGTGGCAAGGCAGGTATATGCCAATTTTTCAGCAGGATAGTTGTCTTTGAATCCAATGTTTCTTGCAGTGCCTGGAATATCCTAGATGCTTAAAACGAAATAAGTTCTTGGAATTGAAGTCAGAGTTTTTATCGTGTTCATTATATCTTCTCATACTGCAATTGGCATTAATTGGTACTTAGTAAATGGTTGTGGGAGTTGTGACTAACCTGAGATAAATGTGAGACTTATCTTTAACTTTTTTGCATTTTTAGTCTGATTTTTTTTTTTTACTCCTGTTCACAGTTTGCTGGATTCTGATTTATTATTACCTTTTTAAACCATTGTTTTTCAATATATGTCTTTCATTAATATACCTGAAATCTTAATATGAAATCAGATTAACCACCAAAACAAACAAACAAACGTTCAGGCCAACATTCATTCCGATCCAGCCTAGCTTCCACATCATCTGTGCTACATAAGAACATCGCAAAAGTGATAATATTTTATGCTTTTGTGTGTCTTGTGTGTTCAACTAAAGGGACAAATTTTATAGGGGCACTAGTAGTTTGTTTGTCACGGATACAAAGGAAGCAGGAAATATGTTTTAGTGGGATGGCCAGCACCTTGAATTAGGCTGTATTATTACCTCCATGACACCTATTGCTCTCTCTGACACACTCATGCATAAAGTGTGTAGATTTCTCTCAGCTCTTCAGAATCCAAACAGACTGCATGAGCAAATTGTCCTTTCATGTAATGTACAGTAGTTTCTATAAATTATGGACATTTTCTAATTATTTTCTTTGGAGTCATGTTTCTTCCTTGGTTGCTTCTGACTAGAGAGCTTCACAATAACTTTCTCTCTCTCGCATCCACTTTTGTTGTTTTCCATTTATCTTCCTATGCAACTTCTAACCATGTAGTACCTAATTTGTAGAAAGGGACAAACAGGTGGCCTGTTTGAGCTGTGGCCTTGAAGTCAGGTTCAGTGAGAAAGGGGATATGCCAACCAACTTCTATGGAAAGAGAGCTGCATTACAGGAAAGTGGTTCAAGCAAGAAATCTATCTGTAAAGCAGTCATTGGCAGCTATCTAAAAAGTTTCTTATCTGCATGAAGAAACTATGTGGTTAGTAGTGTGTAAGATAAAATGAACGTAAACAAGTATCATCAAGGTGAAACATGTTTCAAAGCAGCTAAGTCTTTGAGTTGGTATTCATTCAATCATTCATTTCACAAACGTTTATTTAATGTCTACTACATGCCAGTCACTGTTCTTGTATCTGAGGATATCACAGAAACTTACACAAAACAAAAGCACCTGTGTCAATGAAACCTTTATTCCAGTGGAAGAAGCAGAAAATAAATAGTAATATCTGAAGAAATATAAAACAGGATAAGAGGGAAGAATTTGTGGCTACCATTTTAAATAGTCAGGGAAGCTCACTACCTCTCATATATAACTGAGAAAAAAGGTATAAATCTAGTCTTTTTTACTTTGCAATAAATATTGATACAATTTTTGAGAAATCTTTCTATTTATTTATTTATTTATTTATTTATTTATTTATTTATTTATTTTTTGACAGAGAGTCTCACTTTGTTGCCAGGCTGGAGTGCAGTGGCGCGATCTCGGCTCACTGCAAGCTCCGCCTCCCGGGTTCACGCCATTCTCCTGCCTCAGCCTCCCGAGTAGCTGGGACTACAGCCGCCCGCCACCACGCCCGGCTAGTTTTTTGTATTTTTAGTAGAGACGGGGTTTCACCGTGTCAGCCAGGATGGTCTTGATTTCCTGACCACGCCATTCTCCTGCCTCAGCCTCCGAGTAGCTGGGACTACAGCCGCCCGCCACCACGCCCGGCTAGTTTTTTGTATTTTTAGTAGAGACGGGGTTTCACCGTGTCAGCCAGGATGGTCTTGATCTCCTGACCTCGTGATCCACCCGCCTCGGCCTCCGAAAGTGCTGGAATTACAGGCTTGAGCCACCGCGCCCGGCGTAATGGAGTATTTCTAAGTTCATAAAATGTTAAATTATATTTGAAATATTGTGAAAACCTCAATATTATAGACTTATCTTGTTATCTTGAGGGAAATATATTTTATTCATAAAATAACTAATTAGAATCTTGACTTTTATATATGTATATATAATTTGAATTAATTGTAAATTTTACATGTTTAATGATGTAATGTGAATGGATATATAATTTATTAATGTCCATATTTTATATTTATTCTGAACATATCTTAATACATATACTACATCAACAAGATAGATTCTTCAAAATTAAAGTAAATATTTTCTAAGAGTAATTTAAAGTGATTTTAAAGAGAAAAAAGGAAGCCAATGCAACATAAACTGATTATCAAAGAGAAATGTTTCTCTCTTGTAACTGACGTTATAAATTGTATACTTACAAATATGTGGTAAAACACATGAAACTAGTTTGTGGCTTTAGTATCATGTACATTTACCAAATTTTACTGTAGCATAAACTTGTACCTCCAGTAAATTTATTAAAAATATTACAAATCTATAATTGAAATAATAACTTTTGCTAAAAAAGGATTTCATCTTTCAGTAACATTTAATGTCAGTTCTGGAATGAATGATATGTAAATACCTTTATATTCATACAGCAATCCTCTCCAGAGGAAAACAAAAATGAAATTCTCCTTATTATGGCTAACTCTTACTTTAAAAGTTTGCTTGGATTTAAACAAATAAGAATTTATGTTTTAAATATGTACCTTTTAAGACTTATTTCCATGTTTTAAGATAAAGGAAAATATTGTTCAATTATATTTTCATTTTATAGAGCTGATATATACAGATATACATATACACACAGCATATATACATATCATTAGAGCTGATATATATGTTTGTGTGTGTATATATATGTGTGTATGTGTATATATAAAACGTACAAAATATGTGTATTTTTGCACTCACAGTGAGGGTTCAAATATTTGTTTCTTGATTTGTCACTTTTCTATATCTAGTGAAAGCACTATGACCAGTTTTTTTATTAGTCAAATAGATCAAATAGATATTCCACCTCAACTTTATGATAATCTGCAAACACACATGTGTTATTTTGGGTCATACTTCAAAAATGATTTTACAGGCTGGGCACGGTGGCTCACGCCTGTAATCCCAGAACTTTGGGAGGCCGAGGCAGGCAGATCACCTGAGGTCAGGAGTAGAGGCCAGTCCTGCCAACATGGTAAAATTGCGTCTCTACTAAAAATACACAAATTAGCGCACCTGTAATCCCAGCTACTCGGGAGCCTGAGGCAGGAGAATCGTTTGAACTCAGGAGGCGGAGGTTGCAGTGAGCCGAGATCGAACCATTGCATTCCAGCCTGGGCACCAGAGGGAGACTTAGTCTCAAAAAAAAAAAAAAAAAAATTATAATAATTTTACAGATCAGGATTGGTTTGCATAATGAATGCAGACATTCATTTACACCTTCATTAATGCACTCATTCAAAAACACTAGGTCAATTGCTAAACAGAGTTACAATTCCAAATAAGCCAGCAATTCTCTCTTCCAGGGCATCATAATCTCATTAAGGCAAACAAGTAAACAGGAAATTTAAATACAATGTAAGAAATGATATAATGAAGGCAAAGTAATGGGGGCACATCAGAGAGTCAGTGGAGGGGTTTAAGACATGCTTCCTAGAGTATCCAAATTCTAAACTAGATTGCAAGGGATGAGCAGGAATTGGCTAAGAAGATGGTATCTACAGGTGACATTAATACTTTTGCAATGAGAACGAAGGTTAAATACAAAGAAGTATGTCATTTGTAGTTTCTCAATTCCCTTATTTTATTATTACCAAAGTTTTATCTGAACAGTTTTACGGACTTTAGAAAACAATTTTACATATTTAGACTGGCAGTGATTTCTGCAGATTCTGCCTTGGCTTGTTGGTTTCTCTAAATGAAACTTTAAGCAGCTCATTTTGTGTTTGGTTTCCTAATTCCATTTAAAGAATTCTCAAGTATTAAAAAATATTATGATAATTCAGATTATGATTTAAATAACATAAATTCTCAAAATTAAGATTTTTTTTTAAAGTAGATTATATTGTGGTGCTATTGCTAGTTATGAGTTAAACATCAGACTTTTTCTTTCTCTAGGCCTAAGTCTAAGTATTGCATGCTATTGTGGAGCACATGATTATCTGTCAGACACCCACAACGTGTTTCAATGTTATGATCAAAAGTATGCCTTCTCTCATCTGTTCGTTCTTCCTTGTTATTTTCCTTAACTTTGCTAGCATGGAGGGCATCCTTATTAGAATGTTCATTAAACAGAGGTTTCAGCACTGCCTGTGTTAATAAAGTCATCAAGCATTCCTTTACAGGCATGACAGGGAGACTGCTCATCTATCATGAGTGTTTCATTTAGTGCTACACAACCAAGAGCTCCAGGAATAATGCCAGATTTTTTTTTAATAGGATTTCAGTATGTTGGAGTTTCTCTCATTTTAAGATCTGTACAATTAGTAGACTTACTCACCTGTGTATTCTCACAGTAACCCCTGACGCACAGGATACAAACACCTTGATTAGGGTTCTTTTGTAGCTTTCAATGAATAACTCAGAAAAATGTTCTGCTCAATAACCTGTCCTTGTCACCCAAAAATGGACAGAGAGAAAAAAAAATCTTCAAAGTTCCAATTAAAACTCCCTCTGCTAAGGACTTTGCAAAAGAGTTAATCTCTCTATTATAATTTTATTTTTTGGCAAGTCATCACATGTATTTTTGTAAAACATCAACAAAAGAAGGTTACTGTTGAGCAGTCTCACGAAAATCTGTCTTAAGTAGTATCACGAAACCCATTCAAACATCTATATGCACACTCAGATGAGATGAACAACCTAATGGTAGAGTTACCTTAGTCTAATCATGGTATAAAAATACTATTTTGAAACAGATATAGAAAACTGCACATATCTGTTTTTTAGAAATCAATGTGATCAAATATATACATTTTTTTGTTGTTGTTTTTTGAGATGGAGTCTAGCTCTGTCACCCAGGCTGGATGGAATACAGTGGCGTGATCTCGGCTCACTGCAAGCTCCGCCTCCCGGGTTCAAGTGATTCTCCTGCCTCAGCCTCCTGAGTAGCTGGGATTATAGGCATGCGCCACCACGTCCAGCTAATTTTTGCATTTTTAGTAGAGACAGGGTTTCACCATGTTGGTCAGGCTGGTCTCGAACTCTTGACCTTGCAATCTGCCCGCCTCAGCCTCCCAAAGTGCTGGGATTACAGGCACGAGCCACCGCACCCGGCCAAATCTATATTCTTTGAGAGAATGCTTTTGGGCTGCGGTGAATCAAATGTTTCCTTCTCCAGCCTTAGGACAGAAAATTGGCCATAATGAATCCCAGGTAATGTCCTCAGTGCCTTCCCCATCAGGTTTAGATTGAATAGCAAGATTGTTGCTTCTTGACAACCACACATTGCACACTGTTTCAGATAGCACCCTGTGGTCCTAGAGACAAATATTCAAACTAGGGGTATCCTGATAGAAAGCTGGTTGCTAAGTGGTAATCCTTCCATTGAAAGAGCAGCTGCCACCATACTCTGGGACAAAAGGTTTGTCCTTGAAATTAAGAGACGTAGCAAGTATCTATGACTGATTGTTTGGAAGTTTGGATGTTCTAGCCTTGGAAGTTTGCCAAGAGCAAGGGTTTCATTTTCTTTTGGAGCCAGTCATTAGCCTGGGCAGGATAAAGTTATGTTTGTCCTTAGCCAACACCAACCTGAGTCTCCATCCTTAATCTTAAAATTCTTTATCAAGTTTCCAAGTTAAAAATCAGAAATGCTTTCGTGTCAGTCTTTAACATTTAAACTGTCAGGTTAGGAAGAAGAGATCAATAATGTGGCTGGGTAGGACCTGATCTTTGAAACCAAAGCTCCCAATAAACAAAACACTTAGAATGCCATATTTGATAGGAATTAATATTAGATAAAGAAAGGGAGGAGCTGAATTTCAATTTTTGTCCATGAAGTTAAAGTAAAGCTATAAAACAGTCACAAATTTAGATTGCATGCATTTAATCACATGTGGTAATAAAATGTAATAGTTTTTCATTATGGTCACCATTTTGTGATTATGGTGCTTCGCTTTCTTTTTAGGCAGCTTTCAAAATTGAGATTTCTTTATTATTTCAATTAGCAACTGAGAGTTGAGCATCTACTATTTGTTTGTTTATGGATAATCCCCTCCTCAAGTACGGGGGCTATGTATCTTTAGCATTTGTGTCCACAGCTCCAAGCTAAAGGACTGGCACATAAAACTGGATGGGTAAATATTTGACAAATGAATGTAGTATGCTAGGGGAGAAAAGATACTAAAGAAGATGTAGTCCTCAAAGAATATATATACTTTTGCCCTGAGAACGACACATAAATAGATACTTACAGTTACACTCTATGACTGAGGTCTACTGCCAAGTGCTCTGAGGTCCTAAAAAAACCTGGAACTTAGGCTGGGTGTGGTGGTTTGAGGCTCACGCCTATAATCCCAGCACTTTGGGAGGACAGATCATTTGAGGTCAGGAGTTCGAGGCAAGCCTGGCCAACATAGTGAAACCCTGTGTCTACTACAAATACAAAAATTAGCCGGGTGTGGTGGCACACACCTGTAGTTCCAGCAACTCGGGAGGCTGACACAGAGAATGGTTTGAGCCCGGGAGGCAGAGGTTGCAGTGAGCTGAGATCGTGCCATTGCACTCAGCCTGGGTGACAGAGTGGGACTCTGTCTCAAAAAAACAAACAAAACTACAAACAAATACAAATCTGGAACCTAGAAGCCAGCATCCTGGAGTAGGTGATATTTGAACTAAATAGCATTCATTTTAACTTAGAAAATGTTTTGAAAATAAGCAGAAATCAGATCAAGAAAAAGAGAGGCTTAACCATGGAGTGACAGCAGGAAAAGAACACAACATAAAGCATTTGGAAATGGTATACAGTTGTATGTGGTTAGAGAAAGAGGCTGCATGTATTTATGTAAATGATTTTAACTAATGCTAGAGTGATAGGCAAGATCTATCTAGATCATGAAGTGCTGTCATTTTTAATTGAAGAAAATTGACTTCTTCCCGAATGCCAGGGAAAAATCAAAGAACTTTAACAAAGAAAAAGACATGATTTTTTTTGCACTTAAGAAGACTACTGTGGCTTTAGGGAGGTGTGGAGCTTTGATAATGGCCAGGCAGGAGACAGCAAGAACAGTCAGGAGACTAAATGTTACTTTATGATTACAGAGACTAATGTGCTTTCTGCTCATTATCCATTTGTAATTGTTTAACATAATTTCATTGATGTTTGTATTAAAATATTTATTTCAAAATCAACCTACAATTTTTAAAAGCATTTTCCATAACTCCATCCTGTGATAATAAGTTTATTTTTAATTAATGGTAATTGACACTCATTTTTGTTTAATAAGGCAATTTTATGTTTTAAAATTTTAATTAGAAATAGTGATTTATATAGTGCACAATTTGGGTATTAGCTAGCCTGGGCCAGATAAAATTTGTTACCTTAACCTGAACACTGCCATATTTTTGAATTTTCTTCCAAAGCAAATGTAAACAGTGCTTCTCTCAAATTTCTCCCATCAATGACTTTAATTAGTGATTAGTGGTTACTGCTTGTGGTTTCTGCATCTCCTCTATTAATGAAAAGTCACAAACTAATGATTACTTTAAAATGTGCAAAAATGAATCATCCTTAAAAAATAACTTTTTTTGTTACTACTCTATGCATGCTGCTCTCAAAAACAAGATGTGGGGTAAACTGGGAAAAATAAATAACGCTATATTGAATTTTTATAACCATTTTTCTTTCTGGGAAGTGAAAAAATTATATTCATCAAAACCGCACTCCAAAAGGGTGACAGCATTGGTTTTTCCATCCCAAAAACTTAGAGTTTTATATAATGTAAATGTAAGTGGTTAGTCAATTCAGGTCAGTCTAAAAGGGACAACAAAGTGACATTTCAATTTAAACAGAAACTACTATAGCCAACCTTAATCAGATTTTCTAATAAATGAGTTGAGGAAGAATATTTCATATTTCTTAATCCAAAAATACCAATTGTCATGACTCTGTTCAAATGCCACATGACACAATATGAAAATAATCATGAACTGAATGGAATATAAATGTGTTATTCTAAATTGCAGATTCCACTCTATTTTTGTTTTCTTTCAAACATTATTCAATCATTCAAAATGTATATTACTTAATAAAATTCAACAACCATTCATAGGACTCTTACTATAGTTAAAGTGTTATATTTTGATAAGTGGCATAGACGGAAAGAGGAATTCATCATGTATAAAGTCATTCATTCACCAAACTTATTGCACTACTGTTCTGCATTAGACTCTGTAGTAGAGATTGGGGATGTATTTCCAAGAAAAGAAAGACCTTGTATCTGACCTTAGGAAGGAACAGCGGTATTAATCAAATAATCTCACGAACAAAGACACATTGACAACTTTGCTAAGTGGTATGAAGGAGAGATATACCAGACATATGTGAAGGGATTGTCTAGTCAAAAAGGTTAGGGCAATCTGACATCTGAAGGATGAATTGCACTTACCAAGTTACTGGGGAAAGGGAGAGCAGCTAAGAAAGGAAATAGCACATGTAAATTCATTGTTTAGGATAAATAGGAGGAATCATAGTGACTACCATGAATAAAAAAGATCTGGGTGATTGGGATGCAAGGTGCTTAGGATAGGAGATTTCAATGGGAACCTACTGAAGAATTTTTAGCAGGAGTGGGAGAATTTGAGGAGAGAGCTTCAAAAAACAATCTAAAATTTTTTTGAAAATACCTCCTAGTTATTGTGCAAAAAATAGATGGGTAAAACTCAGAGCAGTAAGTCCAGTTATGAGGAAAAGTGTGAGGTAGAGATTAGCATAGGTGTTGATTAGTCCCTGGGTATGGTTGAGATTACCTAGGAAAAGGAAGTGAAGTCAGAGGGGAGAGGACTTTGGATTGAGTCTTGAGCAACTCCAGATTTATTAGCTACATTAAGGAAGGTGAGCTTACCAAACACAAGGAAGGAGTAGCCAGAGGGTAAGGAGAAAACTAAGAGAAAGTCATGTCAAGAAAACGGAGAAGGAAAAGTATTTAGGAAGACAGTGGTTAACTATATTAAATGCTACAGAGATTAGAAACAAAATAAGTACTTTTTAAAGTACATGTAAGGCTTATCAACATGAAGTCATTGGTAACATTGGTGAAATTATTTCAAGGGATTATGATGATGAAATCCATGTTAGCATGGGTCAAACAGTAAGTAGGAGCAAAGGAAATCGAGACTGTGGAATAGGCCACTACCTAATTGTCTGGCTGTAAAGGGAAGAACAGAGATGAGACTAACTGGAGAGGAAGGAAAGGGAGAATAAAGTTTGCATTTGGTTTTTTGTTTTTGCTTTTTGTTGGTTTAACTACATGAATTTGGCTATTTTTAGGATCTCTGGGAAGATGAGAAAGAGAAGTGGAATACACAACAGAAAGAAAGGATAAGCTTGTCCAAGAAGGATAAACAGCCTATGAGTACAGGAATAGATGGAATCCAAAGAAAGGTTGGGAGACTTTTTCAAGACAGGAGCATGGAAAGCAACAACACTAGTAGAATGGGATTTATGGATATGCAGGAATAATCTGGAAGATTCCATCTGATGGCTTCTACTTTTATTTTCATAGTGTAGAAGATGAGGCGCAGGTCAGATGGATTGTTGATTCATCCAAGGTTGGGTCTGAAATAAAGACAAAGCTCTAGGAGGCATAAACAATATTAAGAGTGTCACAAAGTGCAAACTAGTGGAGAGAAAATACAGCTGAAAATATTGACAGAAAGTAGAAGGGTCAGTAAAAGGAATAAAGTCAATGATTACATTGCAGAATGATTGTAGTGACAGTATTTGATTAGGTACTCTGAAAGGAGCGATGCAGTACATAGCCTATAGTTTATCAACAAAACATTGTCCTAGGAGATAAAGGAATACTTCTAGAGTTCAAAGAAGGGAAAAAGAAGTTTGCAAAAGATGTCACTGCAGCCCTTGGGGAGTTGAAGGTTTGAACATATAATACTTAAATTGGTGGTAAGAGTGCTTAAAGTAGGGGATAGAATGTGCTGTTGGACAGGAGGAGAATTCCAGGTAAGATAAACCCAAGAATGAAGAAACAGTGACAGATTTTCCTGTAGTATTATAATCAGCTCAGGTTAGCTGAAGCAGAGGGCATATGAAGGAAGTACTAAGATGATGTTTGGAAAGGTAGTTTGGGATGCAGATTGGGTAGGGCTTTCAAGAAAGGC
The DNA here is from genome assembly GCF_000951045.1 of Mandrillus leucophaeus. Taxonomy (NCBI): domain Eukaryota; kingdom Metazoa; phylum Chordata; class Mammalia; order Primates; family Cercopithecidae; genus Mandrillus; species Mandrillus leucophaeus. The sequence continues at coordinate 2,137,385 of NW_012098432.1, read as the reverse complement.
AGAGAGTAAATGTAAATACATTTCATTGTTAAAGTTTCCATAGCGAAAAGCAAAGTCAGCAGAGATTTCCAAAGAAGATGTGAACAAGTAGATTAAAAAATGGAATGTATTTGGCCAGATTTTTCTGGATTAAAAAAGGCCAAATATTGGTCTGCCAACAAAAGAACGATCAAGTGCTGCAAGAAAAAATATCAACACAGCTACACTTTGCTTCATTAAACACTGATTACCATCGACAAGTTAACCAAAATATTGGTCTTTTCCAATTGGCATGTTGTATACATTTCTGAAGCCAAAATCAGAAAATTGATCTTTAATGCAAAACCAGATACATAAGAGGCATCTGCTAATTTTAATCAGTTCTGGCACCAGGCTTCAAATAAGGGGCAGGCTTTGAAACAGACAACTGAGGTTTTCATAGTAAATTTACCATGGATATTATCAAAGCTCTTGATGGAACCAGTGATTCTATTTCTCTTTTTCATGTTCAGAGGATGCTGGAAATAAGGAAATTGTGAAGAGGCTGACAGTAATTAAAGGTCTTCCAGATTTTGTCCTTAATCTGGATGTAAAGAAAGAGAAAGAGATTCAAGTTGGAAGTCAAATCAGGACTTTAATACTTCTGTTTTCCATGGAAAACTGCTTCTGGGGAAAGAAACTAAAATTAAAATGATTCCTTGATAATGCTGAATTGATCATTTGTTGCAGGTTAGAGAAAATGAATTGGCAGAATAAATACAAGCCATGTTTTTGTTCCCACCTACCAAGAAAGAATAGACCTGCCTTTATTTCACGCAGATTTGGGAAGACTTTGAAAGTCATTCCTCTGCTCATATCATGTGATAATGAAAGGTGAATTGATCTATATTCCATTCTCTCTCATTTGAAATAGTTTCCATTTAAATAGGCATTTAAATATGACCATGCTATAATATCTTTACAATGGGATTCATTTCCGTTTTATGATCAATGTATTATTTATGTAGATATTACGATATACACAAAAAAAGAAATGTAACTTTTGTAAACTTTTTAGAATACATGATAAAACTTATCTTTGAATAGTCTTTGAATAAAATATCTACTTAATAAATTCAAATACATGAGGTTATTTGGATCGTCAAACGTATTTAAGAGAAGTATCTTCTTGCTTGCCATTTGGAATAATCGTTTACTTATAAATAGAAAAAGTGCTCAGTTCAAATGATACTTCTGCATGCACTGAAGTAGTTTGAAGTATTTTAAATTAGTGAATCTTTGTTAACCATTGGCTTGTATTACAATAGATCCTTGAGAAGATATCTACTCTTTCAAATGTATTTTTGAAATTTAAATCTCTTTAAAATGCTCTAGAGTTTACAAACTTCATGAATTTATTTTTACTGTACTTTCAAATTAAACGATTTGATTCAGTGTTGCTATATCCTATGTAAGGAAAAATACTTTTATGCACTAAAATTGCTTTAATATTCTGCTATTCTTTTGAAATTGCATATAAAATGACAGCATTGAAATGATCATTTCACATAAAGTAACAGTAACAATATTAATTTCGTAATTATACAAACAAAACCAATTAACAAAATGCTTGAAATTATTTTATTGCTTTGAACACACAAATTTAACAGATTGAAAATCAAAGTTATAGTTTAATAAAGGAAGCCATTTAGATGTCAACACTAACTTAATTCTGATGCCTCCAGGTCTGAGCCATCAGTCTATCATACAAAGTCAAGAAACCTCTGAAAACCAACATGGCTGACAGTGGCCTCAAGTAACAGAAAAAGTACAGAAACTCGACAGGGAACCCTGCTGCCCCAAGTTGCCAGCAGAAAACATGCAAAGTCATTTTATTTTATAGCACTATCAAACTTCTGAATGTGTCCTCATGATGACCAGTTGTTTCTGACAACTTTGAGAAGAAAAACTATAAAATCTCATTAACAATTTTATAAATATATAAGTATTCAGAAAATGATTAACAATCTCAATTTGTTTACCCACTGGGCATGTTTATGTTTGAGTAGGCCAATCAAAGAATTATGTTCACATCTTCAACATATGGAAGTTCCTGTCAGAATAGAGCAATTACTGCACTACACTTCTCAAAAGCCTGCTTTGGGCAACAAAAATAGCATTAGTTGATAGAGAAAGAGTCATTAAAAACAAACATACTGAGATTTCCTTGAAAATTTATTTAATTTAAAGCAAAATGTGGGAAGAAATTATCTACTTTGCATTTTATATATTCTAAAAAAATCAGTCATTTAAAATGTCATAAACATAAGAAGTTCTTTAAAATATTTATCAATTATTTTCACTTTTTATTTCTTTTCTTGGCTTCTAAGAAATGAATTGCTTGGTAAAACCCAGTACTGATTTGAATACCACAGAAAATCTTTTCTGATTAGCAAAAGGAAGCTGAAGCAGGGAAAATACTTGCTTCAGAAAATTATGGAAGGGCCAGGTGTGATGGCTCATGCCTGTATTCCCAGCAATTTGGGAGGCGAAGACCAGGGAATTGTTTGAAGCCAGGAGTTCAAGACTAACCTGGACAACATAACGAGACCCACCCATCTCTACAAAAAATTTTAAAATATTTAAATATTAGTTAGGCGTGGTGGCACATGCCTATATCCTAGCTACTTGGGAGGCTGAAGCAGGAAGATTGCTTGAGTCCAGGAGTTTGAGATTGCAGTGAGCTATGATCATGCCATTTCACTTCAGCCTGGGTGAGAGAATGGGACCCCATGTCAAAAGAAAAAAAAAAAAAAACAGGAAAAGAATAAAAATTATGGAAGACACATTTCTGTATATAATACTGAGAGGTTAACATCATAAGTATACACAATGTAAATATTCATCACTTATGCATAACACAAGCTTTGTTATATATGTACATCTTATATATACGTGTTATATATACATGTTCTATATGTACATCTTAGAAGAAAGCTATACATATAGACATTTATTATATTATATAGCATGGTATTTCAAAATATACATTTATTCTGTGCCATGATTAAGATTTTGTACTTTTCAACATAGGGCCTTACTTGACCAATCAGAGAATTAACAACCAAAAGCAAGACTCACAGAGTTCTTGGTTATTATAAAATTGATACAGAGATATTGATGGGGTATATTTGAGAGCACTGGAGGAGATAAATTTTCCTTTGGTTATTTTTCTATGTAGTGCTCACTTCTGTAGAATGTTGTTGAGAGGTTAAGATGGAGATGACAAAAATCCTTTAAAATGGAACCATGGAGACCGTTAATAATTTTGTGGCAAATATTAATATATTAGGTGGTATGGTGAGGTGGCAACTCAAGAAGAGAGATTTAGAGGGTGATGGTGGAGGGGGATAAAGAATAGTTTTTATTTTGAATTTGGGAGCTATTACCATGTTTTAATGATGAAATGACATAATGGAGATGAAGATATTAATGACATTAGATACTGATATTATACTTGCAGAATGGAAGCCTCTTTGAAGAAAGTGTGCGAGGGGCAGATCCAGACCACAGGTGAAGGAAACGGGATACAACAACCAGGAGAGAATGAAAACATGAGATGAAAAATATGGTAAGCTTATAGGTGGAGAGTCAAGAAAGCTATTTTGTATTTGATGATTTGTATTTTCTAAATATCATATGGAGACATTAGCTTATAAATGACAGGAAAAGATTATAGGTGTTTGAGGAAGGAAGGTGGAAAATTGCTGCCTTCATAGCTACCTACAAAAGGGCAAAAAGTATCACAGTTGAAATAATTATAGCCTGGGTCCTTTCCTACCTCTCCAATCTCAACTTACATCAATCTCTCTCTGGGCCACAAAGCTTCAGCCATGCTCATTTTATTTCAGTACATTCTTTCTGTCTATGTACAAGACATACTTTTACCCAATTTGGGGCTTTAGAAGACCAATCTTTTCCATAAAATACTTTTCTATCCAACCTCCACAATTTAGATCTCAGCAAAAATGTTTCCTCATGAGGGAGGCATCATAGGGTGTGTATAAAGTTCCCTCTCAGGATTTTATATTTATCATTAGTGTATTTTATTATTTTTCTAATAATATGCCTGACAGTAGTTCTCAATATACATTTGTTCAGTCAAGAAATAGCACTTAGAACTATCTGATATTTTCCTAATGCTTATTTCTTTATTCAGTTTTTGTCCTTCTCTTCACCCCTTGAAATTATAAGTCACATAAAAGCAAGGTCTGTTTTAGATTTTTCAGTCATAAATCTAGCACCTAGAACAGCTCTTGTACATACAACAATACCAATGCACATCTGTTGATTAAAATATTAAAACATAAAATAATGCAAGTTCATTTTACAAGAATTTTGTTAAATTTAAAGGGATAACAGTCATCTTAAAGCGATCATGTGATTTTCTCCAAGAAAGTATAGATCAGGTGGGTTGGTTATTCAGGGTTAGAAAACTCATAAGTGAGACAGAGGTAGGGAGTCAAGCAAGTTCATGGTGTTTTTGATGGATGGATTGTAATAACTGGGATATAGAAGTTCGAGACAGAAGGGGCTAGTAGAAAGTGAAAGACAAGTATGGCTAATGAATAGGTAAGGTCAATATAATCATATCATTTTGTTGTTAAAGGTAATTAAACATGATAGCTAAAAGAACAGAAAAACATGATTGGAGAGGAAAATACTTGAAATAAAAAACCCAGAAGTGGCACAGTTTCTGGTAACAACAGGTCTGATTATAGCTTGTATCATAGGAAGTGAATGGCTGAAAATGAGTGAAAGAAATGTTTACAGGAGGTGAAGAAGTAAAGGAGTCAAGAGTACAGGAAGTTACATGTTTCACTTCCATGAATATTGAACTGATGAAAATAAAGTCAGGAGTAATGATGCAAAGACTATGATTTATACATTGAATTTATCAGTTAATAAGAAGAATACCTAACAGATCGGGGGTAAGAACAAGGAGGAAGGTGTAGTGGGTAACCTAATTGAGTGGCATCAGCTTAAAAAGAATAAGGATTTTCTGTGTTTGTCTTGATTTTTATGTTTGCAAACTTTAAAGGAGGAGGGAATAATTGGGAAGTTGCAACTGCGAGCAAGGAGGACAAATTGCTTGTCTCTTTGACTTGACATACAGGAGCTAGAAAATTAGAACAAAAACAAAACAAAGAAACCTCCACAGATAGGACATCAGTAGAAATGGCAAGAAGGAGTCCATTGAAGAGAATACTCAAGGAGAGTTGCTGGAGTTAAGGTTGCTGTGGTACATCATAGCATGAGAATTGTGGTTTCAGGACTGTCTCCACACATCCTTTGGTGGAGGTAAATTAATTTGTTTTACTGATGAAAGCATTAAAAATGACACAGAAACTCAATTCCTATCAGTGTTCATAGTGGCCTCAAATCTAGCATTACAAGTAATCAAAGGTGAATAACTGGCATTGCTGAGTCAAAAGTTGGTTACTTTGTTCTTGTTTGCTACCTATCTATATCCCATTCAACACAGAGAATATTAATATTAGGTACAAAGCCAGGCCTCAATAAGCATTTGTTCAATAAACAAATATGATTTACTATTGCCTATTTATTGATTACTTATTCCTTTACTTGTTAATTCCACTGATCGGGGGCAGAAATCACCCCAACTAGTCTCAAAATATACTTTTTCAGCAAATTTCACATGCCAATAACTCCTTTATATATAACAGATGTGTTTCTTGCTTTTGCATATCTGTGCCTAATTTTACTAAAATTGCTATCCATCATCAATTTTAGAAGCCCATGGCATCTTGTGACATTTGGAGATCAATTGCTAGGAGAGATAATTATGAAAAGCTTTGCTTTAATGGTCCTGTAATTGGTATTGGTATTTTCTACTTTTATAATTTACCCAGGATAATCAAATAATTGTTTTCAATTACAACACATAGAAACATCTATACCTATTTTCAGAAAATTGTTTAAATATTTCTCTGTAAAAGAACCATTTTTAAGGTTTTGAAAATCTGAAATTTGAGAACTATTTACTTTTCTGAGTACCAATGGGAAAAAGTCTACTTGACTTCTTTCTAATGCTTTCTCTAATATGAAAAGTCTTCTGTATTATTAAAATAAGCTTTAGAAAAGGATAGTCCACACTATTAGACACTTTTCTTGTGTAGCTGAGAAAACTAGCCTAGTAGAGCTTTGGGTTCACAGATTCTTTAAATTACATTTGTTGTAGAAGGGTAGATTACATTCAAAGTATAATTGTTTATAGACTTTGTTGTGATATGAAATCTTTGTTTCTGTTAAAAATCAAATTTTAAAAAATACATCTAAACAGTATGCACACTTACCATATGCAAACTTTCTGTTGCTGTGATTTAGAAGCAATAATATATAGTGGAACAAACAGAAGTGGTGAGGTTTTAACATTGAGTACATCACGCCACTCTTGTTTTCAAATGAGTTTTGATTGCCAGGCACTGCCCAAAGAGTATAGCAACACAATGTAGGAAAATGGAGACATAGTTTCCGTCTTTGAGGAATTTCCGGTTTATTAAGGGGTACAAGCAGAAAACAAGCAAGCAAGCAAGCAAAAGAAAGAAAGAAAGAGGGAAAGAGGAAGAAGGAGAGAGAGGGAGGGAGGAAGGAAGAAGGATGAAAGGAAGGAAGGAAGGAAGGAAGGAAGGAAGGAAGGAAGGAAGGA
>NW_012098432.1:2113661-2130582 GCF_000951045.1 Mandrillus leucophaeus | reverse complement strand
TTGGGTTGCAGACACAATACAGGTTGCTCAGTTAAATTTTAATTGCAACATAAACAGCTTTTTACTCTAAGTGTGTCTCAAATATTGTATGGACAATATATAAATATGCTAAATCAGGCAATCCTAGCACATGTAGGAAAGGGATCCAAGCTAAACTTCTTATGTTTAAGTGAAGGGAGCCTTAGTGAAGGCTAGTGAAGGGAGCCTTCACTAAGGACATAATATCTAGTTGAAGAGAAGGTTAGCCAAGTGGTAAGTGGGGAATGTACTGTACTTTACAGTAGGGAACAGTACGTTATGCTGTGATCTGTGTGTTTGTACCCCCAAACCCCAAATTCATATATTGAAAACCTAACATCAAGGAGGTGGGGCCTTTAGAAAGTGGTTAGGTCATGAGGGCTCCACCTTTATGAATGAAATTAGTGTCCTTATAAAAGAATCCCCAAAGAGACCCCTCACCACTTCCACCATGTGAATATATAAGAAGGTGCAATTTCTGGTGCAGAAAGTGGACCCTCAGCAGACACCATATTTGCCAGTGCCATGATCTTGAAGTTTATAATCTCCAAAACTGTGAGAAATAGATTTTTGGAATTTATAACTTCCTAGTATGTTATTAAAGCAGTTGAAATGAACTAAGGCAGACCAGAAGGGAAGAAAGGGTAGAATGCATTTGGAGGGCGACAGCTTGTGCAGTAAGTGTATCAGGAAAGGGGCAAAACAGGATATTGGAGTTATGCTGGGGCTCAGCCATGTGTAGAGTCATAACTATGGTGAGGACATTTTAATTTATCCACATGTAATTTTTTTCTGATTTGTTGCTGTGTTATTACTTGGGTTATAGTTCAGAGTATAGATTTAATTTGAGAGGGTCAAAACTTGAAAAAGTTTTGGAGACAATGTAGAAAATATAACTGAGAAATGGTGATTGTGTAAACAGGAGAGGTGGCAGCAGAGACAGAATAGTGCAATTCAGGATCTATTTAAGGTTTAATATCAATAGAATTTTGTAATAGAACAGATGGGAGTAATAAAGGAGAGGGAAGAGTCAAGGATAACACCTGAATTTCTATAGGATTGGCAAGTTTGAAATTCTCTTAGCCAGGCAATATGCAGTTGATTCTTAATGCGAAGGTTAGGGGTGCAAACCTCCCCTTACAGTTGAAAATTCATGCATAACTTTTGACTCCCCCAAAATTTAACCTACTGTTGATCAAAAGTCTTAGAGTAAACATGAACAGTGATGAACATATTTGGTATATGTTATATGTGTTGTATACTGTATTCTTAAAGTAAGAAAAAGAAAATGTTGTGAAGAAAATCACAAGGAAGAGAAATTATATTTACTCTTCATGAAGTGGAAGTGGATCTTCAGGAAGGTCTTCATCCTTGTCTTCATGTTGAGTAGGCTGAGGAGGAGAAAGAAGAGGAGGTGTTGGTCTTGCCGTCTCAGGCGTGGCAGAGGCAGAAGAAGTGATGGAAGTGGAAGGGGAGGGAGAAGAGGGAGACATACTTAGTAAAACTTCTGTTGAAAAAAAAAGCCACATGTAAGTGGACCTGTGCAGTTGAAATTCGTGTTGTTTAGGATAAACTGTAGTATGGAAAATATGCTGGAGCCGGTGGCAGTATGATGGGGAGAGATTTATAGAGTATGAGGAACATAAGCAACATCCAAGAGCAAATTTTTAGCAGGGAGTTAGTTACATGCCAGTGAAGCCCAGAAGAGAGATCTAAGCTTTAGCAATAGATTGGGAGTACTGGTTGTTCATAGATAAATGTTTCTCAAAGTGTTATTCCTGAAGGCATGCATCAAAATCACTGTGGGTTCTTGTTAAAATTCCTGAACCCCAACTAAAAGTACTACATTTAACAAACACCCAGATGGTTCTTGCCATACTGAAGTTTGACTATTCCTGATAGAGATGATAGATGAAGGGTTGTACCTGGATAGTATCACTCCGGGAAAGTATAGTGTGACAAACATATATAGTTCAGATGATGTGGAGTACTACCAAAAGACATTGAGTTCCCAGGGAAACTTAGAAGAAGTTACCAATGAAATCTCACACACACACACACACACACACACACAAAGATAAGGATGGTATCAGGGAAACTAAGGTTATAGGGTTTTAGATTTACACGTTTTAAATGAAAGCTCATAGAATAACTATACTGAATGTTTGTGTCCTTACGATGTTCTAGACGATATGATTCAGCGACTGATAGTCTAACCCCTATATCTCCAGTACCTAACACATAAGATGTATTCCTCAATTTTTGGTTTAATGAATAAATGTAAATGTTTAAGCCGTGGTAATTGCAAACTGTGCAATTTGCCATAATGATATTATTTCAACTAGAATTTATTTTGAGGGAGAGGATACATTTTAAAAATAACTGTAAACCGTTCAATTAAATATCTGAGGTAAATATTTTCCACTTCACATTTCGTTCACCCATAAGTATTATCCAAGAAAAAGTTGTTACTTTATATACGCATATTTAGACTTAGATTCTGATAGCATTTGGATTGGCTAAAATTGTTGTATGTTCTCACTAAAATGGAACTATTTAGCTTTTATTCAATACACTAAGAAATTATTTAATAAGATGCTAATACTACACTTTCACAATGATTTATCTCCACTTTTTTATTTCCTCTGTATTATAAATCTCTACACTGGCGATAAGTGTAGCAGCATTTCAGGTATGCGTTAGATGAGTTGGCATACATAACGCAAGGCTCTATATTTTAAAACACTTACAGGATTCAACTTTTAAAGGATAAAAAAGATGAAAGAAAAAGGCATAAAATGGCTCTACATATTATATCTGTCAGTATATTAATGTACTTAGCTTTTCAGCATCCCCCATTTCAATTTTGATTTGGTGACTCAGTGCTATTTAATTCACCACTTCCATTTTTAAATTCCCTCTTGCTTTTCCATTGCCCAGTGAAACTTTAATTTGTATTTATCCCCATTATTTAGTACATAAAATTGTAGCCTACAACAATGACGTAAGTATAAGGAGGCTATAAAATTATTGCAATAAATATCCTGGATATGGCAAGAAAAGACCTCCTGTCCTGAGAAGGAATATTCATGTAAATGAAACTTCTATATATTAGAATTTTAGTCAAAAGAAATGACTTTTCCCCTTCAGGTGAAAAGTCTGAATCTGCATTTAAATGGAAGGAAGAATTCTAATTCAGATTTCTGCTATTGGAATCAACAAAAAAGGAATCAGGTATAGGCTGAAAGTCTCCTTAATGTTACGTTGAACCATACATACCTGAAAATTTAGATCTAATCAAGTATATCATATTAATTCTCTCAATGAAATTTCTAGTTCATCTTTAGTTCAGTCTTACACACTCCTAAGAATACAGTGCTTACAAATATTCATTCTAATCTCATTTTTATACACTTATTTTAGATTTCAGTATACAAAGAAAAATAATGTGTCTTTTAAAGTAACTTTAAGTATGAATCTTGATTTCATGAATAATTTTTCATAACACTATAAAATCTTCTAGAAACCCATAAAATAATAATAAAAAAACTCATGTGAAGAGCCTTATATAATAAGATGCCATTTATGTTTATGCTATCAAGATGTTTACTTCTAACTCAAACCAGCTATCAATCAATTTAGAAATTATCCCTAACTCATGAAACTTCTACAAGTATGTAAGCTCCATAAAAGTTGGGCTACTTTCTGTCTTTTTTTTACCACCTTGTATCTTGTCCCAATAAGAGAATTCAGCATACCATAAGCACTCTCTATGATGGGATAAATGAATCAATTAAATTGTTCAGCATTTTTTTCAGAAAACTCCCAGAAAGTCTAGCTCAGAATGTTCCCAGAATTCAAAATTTTAAAACTAACATCATGTATCAGAATTTAGAAATAGAAAGGACCTTAAAAAAAATAGTTGATAGGCTGTGTGTCTTTCTCCCAGAGAATAATTGGAAGCGCTTTCCTGGCAGAAGCTACATTTTGTTGAACTCCATATTTTCCACTTCTTGTACAACTGCTGAGCACATAGCATAGTGCTCAGTATTTCTTGATTGAATCACATTTGACATTAGTGACTGCCTCTTCTGGGGTCTCACTTTTATGATAATATCCATGATTACGCTTTCACAATCTTTGGACATGCTATCCCTTCTCCCTGAAATACCTGCCCTGCTGTTCTTCACTTGGTTAATGCCTAATCAAGCCACATTAACACTGCATCCTTTGAGAGAGAGTATCTTTAACTGTCATTCTCTATTTTTACAATGTAGACTTGCTAGGAAGTGTAGACTTGTGCGGAAGAGGATTCCCATCTAGCTTCTGTATTTCCTAGCCTCACTTGCATCTGTGAGGCACTGTGGTTTATTCAGACGGACAGTAGCCCAACTTTCATGAAGCTCAGATACTTCTAGAAGTTTTATGAGTTAGGGATAATTTCTAATAGATTAGTAGATGGTCTGAGTTAGAAGTAAGCATGTTGGCAACATAAATAGGTAAGTCATTTCTCAGAGGAAGTGATTATAAGTGGTTGTCTTCCCACTCTTCTTTCCCTATCCATAGGCTGGATTCAGAGGATTTGAGCTTTTAGGACATAGCCTGGCCATAAGACAGAAGGAGTTTGGATTTCATCTGAGTATGATCCACCAGTCTGAAAATACTAATTGTATTTTATGCGTTCAAAAGATAAATGTTTATTGTGTAAAGTCATTATGTATTTTGCTGTTGTCATTACAGCAGTTAGTGTTTTCTTAACAGATACACATCCTATCTGAGGAACATCTTCTAAGTTCCTCCTATCAAAGGAGATTTAAGTACGTGAAACAAACTCCTGACCAGAGTGTTAATCTAGAAGGGCATTGTGCATAACTAGAATAATACCAATTGGAAGGAAATTTCCTCTCAGGGTGAGTACTATATGTAAGTAGAAGGAATTCTTCTTAAGAGCTGCTTTGTGTGGTGACAAAGGGAGGCTACAGACATTGTGCACAACTAGTAAAGGTTTTTAAAGTGGCCTGTAAAAATAGTCTGATTAATCGCATTTTCCTGTTTTGTTGAGAAATGCAGATTTGGGGTGGAACTGAATTGCTCAACAATTGCAAAACAATGCAAAACAATGCTCCTCTAAGCAGCCCTTTCCAAATTAACCCTGTGTAGCACTCAGTCTTAATGCAGATTATATGCCGAGTAAATATTTTACAATCATATTGGAACATGTGCCAAATTTTTGGCCTGCCAAAGCATTCATTCATCTAAGTTTGGCCTCAGTTCAGATATTCCATATGCTACATATATCATAATACTATGATATGTATAGATATGTGCATCTTCTATTTGAAAGCAAATTTACAATCAGCATATAGCATGGTTTATGGAACACAATTTGTCCTGAAATATTTGTTCATTGATTAATGAAACAATGGGGATCATCTGTTCTACTACTGTAAAGGTATATATACTGTCATGATTTTGGAGTCTCCTAACCCATGTTTTGTCAATTATAACAATAGTCATCATATTACATATCTGAAAAGGCCTATATAAGCATCAAAATTATTTTTGTATATGAATTTAGAACACACATTCTTCAACCTAGAGAGTAACTATGGTTCATTTTAGTGTCATCACGACACTAAACGATATCTATCTATCTATCTATCTATCTATCTATCTATCTATCTATCTATCTATCTTTTACCTATATAGCTGTCTAGCTATTTAGAGACAGGGTCTTGCTATGTTGCCCAGGCAGGACTGCAATTCCTGGGCTCAAGTGATCCTCCCACCTCAGCATCAAATGTAGCTGGGACTACAGCTGTGCACCATTGCACCCAGGTTACTATATGTTAGTTAATTAATAAAAAGGGACTTGAGTACACATGTTCATAACTAAAGAAATAAAGCAAAGAAAGGATACAAATTGGAATTAGAGTAAATAGAAAGTGTTATTTACTTAAAGAAGTAGACTGCAGTGGGAATGTCCTATAGGGCTTAATCATATGGACTTTATAGCAATGGGTAGACATTTTATGGTGCCCTGGCTCTTGTTTTCTGTAGCCTTTAGAAAGTTGTATACTTCCTCAGTTTACTCACTTTAAAATAAGAACAATAGTACTTGCCTTCTAGTGCTTAATGAGATTAAAATGAGATAATTTAAGTTCTTAGCATACTGCATGCTACCCTATAAATTATCAATACTTTGTATCCATAATTAATCTCATTTACTGAAGACAATTTATGGACTTCCTATTAAACTCTATGTTTAAACAGTTTGTGTATTTGAAATATGTATATAAAACCCTTGGTCTTTTCCTCATAGTTATCATATATGAATATATATGTGTGTGTGCGTGTGTGTGTGTATATATATATAAATGAACATGATATAAGTTTATGCAATGGATTTTTCTTGACCCTCACAATATATAAACTCATTTCCATAAACTTGCAAGATGCTTTCAAATTTCTGTTCTGGAGAAAATGAGAAATTAAGATAGCACATCTGTTATAGTGACCTATGCTAAAATAGATGGGCTACAGACTAGATTGCTAGCTCCACTTCTGCCACCAAGTGCTAACCATATTTGAGCAAGTTATTTAACCTTCCTAAGCCAGTTTGCTCCTCTAAAAATGGCAATCAAAGAAATAGCTCCTCAAAATCTGGCGTAAAGCAAACACTGATATGAATGTTTTTAAAGTGTTTTCTGAATATAAAATGTCACATAATCCTCAGCCATCAAGAACAGCCTCAAATTTAAGGGCGTATGTTTCTAATTGCTATCCGCTACCATGATTATCAGAAAAAGCAAGTTGATTGATTAATTGATTGATTGATCATTTTGTTACATTAATCTAGAAGTGGGAAAAATATAATTTTATATCTCACCTGAAAGACATCTACATCAAATCCTTTTCCACTTTACAGTGCAAAAGTGTGCTTATGTTAAAGTGCCTCATTTACAGGAAAAAAATAGCTCCCTGCCAAAAAAGAGCAATGTAACATAATTACTCTTGGCTTGGAAGCCTACTATTAGTTTATTCAATGACATTCCCAAATAGGGCTGGGAGAATTTGACATGAAACATTTTTGTTAGAAAAAAAATCTTTCAGTTTTATGCATAATATAGACACAGGAAAAAAAATGAATGGTGGAAATAAGCCTTTATTTAACAGTGACTACTTGCCACATAAAGTCCTTAGATTTCAAGCCTTTGATTCTATTTTGGGTTACAAATGAGTGGTACACAATATAAAAATATTTTGCAAAATAAAATCAGAAACTGGCAGATTATATAGCCAGCTACTGACCCATCCCTATGGGGCAACAGAATAGTGCCTCATTTAAGGGAGGAACAGGTGAGACTTGTAAGGCTCGGGATCTGGAAATGACCCAACATCTAGAGTGTAGTATAAGATAACAATAAGCTACTGAAGAATATGGTGACAATGCTCAAAGGTAGAAAAATAATAAATGCAGCAACATGAAGTTCTTATAGCATTCCTGGTAAGCACATTGGACTGTTAACATAGAGGTTTGTGGTTCAAGCATGTAAAGGGACAATACTTCTTTATGGAAGCAGTACACCCAATTTAAATTTTTAGATTTGGAGGTCACAGAGCCATTGATTTAAATCTGGTTTTATGACTTGCTAATTATGACTTTGGGCAATTAAATTAACTTTTCCAAGTCTCATTTCCTCATATGTAAAAAAGAAAATAATAATAGCACCTAACTCTTGAGTTATGGAAATTAAATGATTGCATGATAAAATCTTCTCACATGGTTCAATGCATCATGTTCGTTGATACTATTGTTGGTTTCAGGGTAGATGTGCACAGGGCACAGCTCGGTGGTTGCTAATGAGAGCAAATTATGAGGTACAATGTTACCCCAAAGGGATCCCACAGTAACATGCTAAGAATTGGCAAGTGCAAAAGAGAACTCTTTGTCTTATCATACATGGGACTTAAATTTGAGGGAACCCAGCAGAAGGCCAATTTATGGGAAATGGAGTCACATGTTTATAGTATGAGCAATTGCAAAATTGATTTAGAAAGATGAGATTCTGGTAGTATAAGAGGTGCCAGCCAAATCTTTATTTCCTTACCTTCATGGTACAGATGAAGAAATAGTATGGTACAGAATTAGTAATTGACTTATCCAAAATTATACAGTAAGTATTAGGGTCCGGTTTTCAAACAATTTCAAGAAGAATTTTATTTTTATAATGCTGCTATACTGGTCATTGCAATAAAAAAGCAAATGTAAGGGAGCTCAGTGATGGAAATTATAAGGATGTCATGCATAAAGCCAATAGCACATGTTTAACATGGGAACAAATGTGTCTATACAGAAATTCTTTCTTGAATTGGAAGACACTGAAGAATTTTAGGGCCCAGCACAGTGGCTCACGCCTGTAATCCCAGCACTTTGGGAGGCCAAGGCAGGCAAATGACCTGAGGTCGGGAGTTCGAGACCAGTCTGACCAACATGGAGAAACCCTGTCTCTACAGAAAATACAAAATTAGCCAGGCATGGTGGCGCATGCCTGTAATCCCAGCTACTCGGGAGGCTGAGGCAGGAGAATCACTTGAATCTGGGAGATGGAGGTTGTGGTGAGCCGAGATTGTGCCATTGCACTCCAGACTGGGCAACAAGAGCAAAATTCCATCTCAAAAAAAAAAAAAAAAAAAAGAGAGAATTTTACTCATCCGTGAGCTCAAAATAATACAAACAGTGATCAAATATTCAACCTGAAAATGATAAAAAATAAAACCTACCTTAACGAGTAGTATTACATTTTCAGCAACAGTTGTTACTGCCAATCGTCATGTCATCATTATCGCTATTATCATCATCATTATCCAGTGGCTGATAGCATCAATAGAAGTTTATTGCCCAAAAAAGAGAGGGCATATGTTAGCACTACTTGCCTTCATTCTCCATTTTCATAGTCACATTTAAAAGATAAAATTGAAAAATCATATGATGACCAAAAGCCAGTTACCATAAAAGTGTGTCACATATTGCTTAAAGAAGACAATGCGAACACAATTTTTAAAAGGTTGTCATAATGAACAAGAATTTATCCTATTCTGTACTGCTTCAGGAAGGAAATCTAGGACTAAAGGGCAAAAGCTAACAAAACAATAGATTGGAATTAAGCTAAATAAGAATGTTCTTTTAACAAAAGATTTCAGAAAACTATTAATAATAATTAAAAAGTCATTAGCTGTGAGAATACTTTGGTTTCAGTTATTTAAGTTGACAATATACTATCACCTGGCATGCTAGAGATAGAATTTAGGGGATTAGGGGAGGATGACATAAGATTCAAGGAGATCTCAATTTGTTGCCTATTTCTAATTTTGAAGTGTCATTCCTTAATTTAATTGAGCAACCTTATTTCTCCACCTAAAGCTCTGATATTATGAAAGCATAAAATAGTTCAATTTTTGTGTCATCAAATTTAAATGAACATGACTAGAAAATATAATACATACAATACATATAATAAATTGGTAACACAAGGTATTGTTTTGCTTGCTTAGAGAAATGCTTTGAAGGCATCCACAAAGGGCTTTACAGCAGCTGAGGGAAACACTGGTGTCTCAGTTGCTCATTCCCTCAGCCACAATCACTGTTTTGAACTTGCACTCAGGAAATCACATTCTCTGGATTATCTTATACCTCACTACTCCTCCATCTTGTGTCTTTTGCTGGAATCTTCCCTTTTTTTGAATTCTAACTTTTGGAGTGCCCCAGAACTTAGTACTCTTTTGGTCTATTTACACTTATTCCCTGGTTGATCTTCTCTGTTCAGGGTTTTAACACTGTTCTCATCTACATACTGATGGCTCCCAATGTATCCCCAGTTCCTCCTTTTCCCCTGAGTTTATTTGATAGCTACATATAGATTTCCAAGAAGCATTTTGAACATAGCACTTCCAAAACAAAGCTCTTGATTTCCTTCCAACCCCATGCCCTGTTTGTTTCCCCCATTCTAAAATGGCTCCACTATTACTCAGTTTCCTTGTCTCAAAACTCAGGAATCATCCTTTATTCTTCTTTATAATTACATAAAATCTATTTGTACGCCCTGTGACCCTAGCTTCAAGTCATATCCTTTCTACAAGCACACCAAAGGAACTCTATCATCATCCTAGTCAAGTCACTGTCACCTCTCATGTTGATTATCGCAGCAGATTCTTATTCCTTGCTTTCACTCATACCACCAATTTCCAACTTTACACAGAGAAGGCAGAATAATCTACTAAAAACTTAAATCATATTATGTCAATATTCTACTCAAAAACTCCTATGGCCTCCCATAACCTCTCATGACTAAAAAGCAAAATACAAACTCTTTATCATGCTCTACAGACCCCATGTGATCTAGGCCCTGCTTATCTCTCTGTCTTCATCTCATAAGACTCTCCATCTTATTCTGCTCTAGCCACACTGGCCTTTATCCTGTTCTCCGGGCTTGCAAGACTATCTATTCCCTTAGATCTTCAAAAGGTTTACTCCTCTCCTTCATTCAGACCTTTCCTCAAAGTCACCAAGTCAGAGAAAACACCTCTACTGAGTCTTCAAAATAACACATCACTCCCAGACCCCACTCTGAAGCCCTCTATCAACTACCTCTTCTTTATTTTCCTCATAGAACTTATTATTATCCAAAGTATATTTAGTTATTAATTGCTTGTTTTTTATGATTTTTACTAGAACACAAGAAGATAAGCTGCATTAGAACAGCTAGAATCTTTGTTTGTTGGCTTTATTTGTTTTAAACACTATTATACTTCTTAAGGTTAAAACAAGTACTTGGAACACGGTAAGAATTAATAAAGGAATTAAAAAGTAATAAGAAATTTGGTGTTATATAAACTCATACTGGATACTACAAATAGATTTTATCTTAATGAAAAATTGGGATAAAGTATTGTCTTCTCCTATAATAAAGTTCTATAGCCTAATGTGAAGAATGACATTACAGTGTGATAATTTGAAAATTTACCTTTCTGACACTCAGAGAAAATGAAGAGCACCCTTGCTGACATTCACACCATGATATACCTGACAGAACTCGAGCAATACTCAGAATAGGACAAGGTCACTCTGCAACCACAAAAAGGTTTAAATACTCCCTTTCAATAATATGAATGATTGATTGCTAGTTTCCTTTGTTGTTTTTGTTGTTGTTGTTGTTTTTGAGACAGGATGTCACTCTGTTGCCCAGGCTAGAGTGCAGTGCTGTGATCATAGCTCACAGCATTCTCAACATCCCAGGCTCAAGTGATCCTCCCACCTCAGTCTCCCAGGTAGCTGGGATTTCAGGTATGTGCCACCATGCCTATCTGATTTCTTAAAATTTTTTATAGAGATAGGGTCTCACTATGCTGTCCGGGTTGTTGCCAGTTTCCTTTAAATCTTCCAACCCCTCTGGGTATAATTTTTTAACTTTAAAAAATGGACTTTACTTTTTAAACATTTTTAAGGTTCACAGTAGAATTGAGCAGAAGGTATAGATTTACCACATACTCCCTGCCCTCACAAATGCGTAGCCTCCTCCATTATCAACATCCCCCATCAGAGCTGTACATTTGTTCAAACTGATGAACCTACATTGACACATCAGAACCACCCAAAGTTGACAGCTTACATTAAAATTCACTCTTGGTGTTATGCATTGTATTAGTTTGGACAAATGCATACTGACATATATTTCACCAGTAGTATAGTATTATACAGAGCATTTTCATTACCCTAAAAATCATCTGCGCTGTGCCTCTCACCCCCCTAATTACCGGCAACAACTGATATTTTTTATGTCTCCAGTATATTGCCTGGAGTGATACAGTTGGAATCACAGAGTATATAGCCTTCTTAGATTGGCTTGTTTCACTTAGTAATATATACTTAAGTTTCTTCCATTTTTAAAAAATGATATAGTGAGTTCATTTCTTTTTAGTGCTGAATAGTATTCCATTACCTGGATGTACCGCAGCTTATTTATCTATTCACCCACCAAAGGGAAACTTGGTTACTTCAGATATAAGTTCTTAAGATGCCAAACCACTGTATTGCACTCACTTTTTGACATCATCAAATTCAGAACAGATTCTTGCTTCCTCAAGCTTTAGAGTCTTCTAGTCTAACGAATTGAGGCTTAAACTTTACTGTTAATGATACTGGTTCATTTCAATGTGCTTGTTGGTATGTTGCTATTTGTTATTTCATAGCTTTCAAAAATCATGCTAATTGTATACTTGTCTAGTTTAAGGCTATTTTAAAATATGTACAATATTATTCACAGCAATTAGTTCACTTAATTTTTATTATAAATCAATCTACCAAAAAAGTACAACTATATTTGAACTTTTCAATAGATGGTTGTGAGCTATGAAAATAAAAAATCATTGAAGTCTTTTTTAACAACAACAAAAAAAGGGTCTTCCAGTCCAAGCTCAAAGCTTCCAAGACCATTCCTACACCTCTCTGAGAGACTCCTGATGTTCCTCTGTGGTTCGTTCTTTCTTGATGCAGCTAATTTTGTTTCATTATGACTATATGACTATGTTCCTAGTAGTCAGTGGCTGGTAGGCATCAACAGAGTCAAAATTCCACCAAAATTCAGCTATAACATCTATTGCTGCAGAATAAGTCCTCTAACTCAGTAATAGTGTGCACATGTGACACTCCCTAAAAATCCACCTGTTCAAGACCAAATATTTTGAGACACAAGATAAATTTGTGTTGAATCTGATCTCTAAATATTTCATTCAGTCCGGTAATTTTAAATTTATGTTTGATGTCTAGGCTTTTGACTTTTTACCACATTATATGTTTTACCTTACAAAATTTGACTTTCGGCATTTATTCTACCATCTGTTTGTACAGTTTCTTGAGTCTCGTTTGTCTATAAAAGGAAGTCAACAGTGAGAAGACAGACATATGGCCTGTAAGCTCATATTAGAGCCAGCTCCAAGTTCAGAAGATCTCATTAGACTAGTGCACTGTAAACAAACAGCCCTTGAACCACTTTCAAAATCTTATAAGAGCTTTCTTCTATTTTGCCTATGCCTCCATTAGTATTACTGTGATTTCTATTTTACTAATTGATGCATACCTGTCACTAAATAAGGTAATTTCACTTTGGAGAAAGTTTCAAATTATAATGGACAATTTTTGGAACTTCCTTCTTCCCCCACAAATTTAATTCATGCTCCATGGACTTCTTAGTCATTCTTTTTCTCTTTCTCCTGAAATATTCATTAAAATTTTAAGCTTCCTATGAAGAAGATTCCTAGTCCATGAACTTAAAACCCTAATCATATGTATATCCCTGTGGCATTGTTAAGAACTTCACAGATTCCAGGACAGAAAGGAAAAAAAGGTTCACTGAAACATTCAGATTTGTCTTGTATACATAAACTTAAGACCTCCCTGACCTCTATCAATTGGTGCATTTTTAGGTGGGGCCAGGAGATGCAAAACTTGCTTGGAAAAGCCTAATTGCAGGGTTCTGAGGAGGACTTAAAATGTAATGCAATAAACCTTAATGAAATGGAATATGTTAGGGTACAGAAGTTGGGACAACCTATTTTAAAGAATATACCTCAGGTCTTGGCCAGTAAATTGAAATTGCATATTGGCTCACTCTTGCAAACAGCAAAATTGTAAAACCATAGAACTCAGAGATAGACTAATTAGTGCCTTTAGATAATATTCAGCATTAGGCCCCAATGCTGACATTTCCACTACCCTCTCCAACATTTTTGTAGATGGTCTAAAACCAGAAATTGTAGATTTGGTATCTAAACAAAATATTGAATGGTAGATCACTCTACAAAATAAACTTCAGCCTTTGGCTGAATGCACTGAAGATAATTTAGATGGAAAAAAATAAAAACAACCCTCAAACTAAACTTACAGATTTCAAAATAAAGCAGATGAATGTAGAATTCCCACAGCCTTAAGAAAAAATAAGAGTCATCTGTTCAACAAGACCTTTGCTGGGTTTGTAAGCAAAAAGACAACTGAAATATTAATTGCTTCATCTTCATAAAAAGGAGAAAAGAACTAAATTAAAATTTCTAAATGTTATGAAAGGGACTCCAAGGGAGACTGTAGCACATGATTTCCAATGATTCTGTTAAACCATAAAAGAGAACCACTTCTAACAATAGAGAGGCAGAAGCAAAACTTTCTAAATAGCATGGGTACTATTCTGTCCTACCACTATTTTTGTGACTTTCTTAGGAATCTTCAGACTACTGGAGTGCTAGCATTTTCAACTACTCCTCAGACTGTCCCCATCTCTCAGCGTGTGACAATACCTCTCAACATTCCCATGAGCCAACATTCATTCTTCCTTTGTGATAACATTCAAACAAATTTATTATTGAGAGATTCCTTTGTGGTAGCTTTCAAATCGAGCGTCTTCTAGATGGACTGTTTCCTGAAATACTTGAAATCTCTTGTACGTGACCCATGCACCATACACTAATAGTTCAAGGGGAAGTTTATTTTTTCATTCTTGGATACTTAACCCAGTCACAACTTGAGGGACTACTTGAGGCTCCTGGTACCTTCTAAGCCAAGGAATATACTGATATCCTGAAAGTATTAGGCACTGATCCCATCTAAGTAATAAATGATTTATCTCATCCTTTACCCAGTCTTGCCCAATATCCTTTGAAGGTTAAAACAAAAGAAGGTCTGGATTTACTGTGGTAGGTTTAGCAAAAAGCTATCCTTCTATTCCTTCCACTAGGCTTTGTAACACAACTGTGTTGCTCATAGAAAAAAATTTTTTAGTATGCATAGATACCTGTTTCTGCAAGATTTTAGTATTATAAACAAAATTGTGATCCACTGTTTTTCAGTGGTATCAAAGTCAAATATTAGTTTGTTCTGAGTACTGCCTAAATAGATTTACTTTGCTCTTGTGTACTTGTGCTATGTCCTTTTATTGTCCCTCTAGATTTGAACCGTCACTATCTGTTTGCCCTGTCATAGAAAAATCAACACTTGCCAGGTCTGTTATACATCAATTTTTTACAGAAGCCCCCTTCTACTTCTCTTAATCAAGACCTAAAGAGTACAAAATTTCATCGTGACATCCTTCTTTTACAATGTATAGATGATTCATTTAAACCCCAAAAGACAAAAATCTAAGATCATTTCCATCTATTTATCAAAAGCATGAATCCAGAAGAGGCATAAAGCCTCTAAGGAGAAATTGCCATTCTACCACTGAAAGTTTCTTTATCACATGATGTATTCTAAGAAAGGAAATCTCTAATCTCTGACAGAATACACATATCTGGAATTTTTCTAGATCAACTCCAAAAGGCAAATCTGGAAATTTTTATGACTAGCTGGATATTGCAGGTACTGTGTGTAATTTTTTTCTGAGCTTGCATATCATTTGTATAATTAATTCTTGAATCTTCTCTAGGGAAAAAAAATTCAAATGCCTTTGGTAAGTTAAATTATACCAATGGTCAACAACTACCAACTTTAGGATTGCCTAATTATCATGTATCCTTTTCCTTTTTGACCATTGATATGCTAATCAGACACTGGATGTATACTGATAAAGCATATTTTCCTTAACCAAAAACTAGACTAGCAGCTATAGTAGATTTAGTTCTCGGGTCCCTATATAATTTGTTGGCTTTCCTTGCGGTGTAGACTGCCATTAGCAGAAAATAAGAAATTCTCAGTTAATTGGTTTACCTCCTATGAAATTTTGTTGCCTTTCCTTTTTATGTATCACTATGCAGTGTTATTATTCTAAACACAGCAATTCTCCTTCCTCTATCTAAGGAGGTATTTTTACTCCAGGTAACTATCAAAGTCTTTTCTAAGCTTTTGAAAAATTATTATAAAAACCTTGATGTAATTTTATTTGTTGATGCTACATACTTGAAAACAGATTCTGAATATGTCAGACATGCTATGATGGCTCATATCTATTAACTCAGCCCAAATGACTGAGTTGACCATTGTCACATGGGTTTACCATCCATTTGTTAAAACATTTATAAGCACACCATTACCCTACCCTCTCACTACACCCAGGAGAAATCCTCAGCTTTAAAAGTTAGATCATTTTACATTAGAAAACTGAAGTTTGGCCCAACATCCCCATACTCATTTTACCCACTCATTAACATTTTTATTCAGTTGAGAATTATTTCCTGAGCATCTACTTCATGTCATTGTTGAAAGCTTCAGAATATCTATGAAGGGGGACTTAGGTCTAAAGGACTATTTTTAAGTCCTTTGCTTGGCAAGAAGACTAGTATTACACAGGCAGCTGTTGATTCGGGGTGGCTCAAAGTGTATAATATCAGCCATGGAGGAGATTCTGGAGGTATTAAATTTTACCTCCTTTTCACTCATCTTTGCCAACACTACATGCAGTATTGAACTAGGTTTAAAAAGGGGAATGCAACAGAAATGTTCCAGGCCCATGTGGAGTTTTCCGTAGTGTTTTCAAGGCCCCCGGTTAGTTGCCACACCTGGAGACTTCCAAGATTTCCCTAATTCTCTTACCTGATATTGTCACCAAAGGACTAGTCAATATGTAATCTTCAACCAGTCTCAGCCTTACTTAACATACCGTGCCCTATCATGAGAATCTGTGTATAGTTACATTTATTTTTCCTTAAACTGCTCGGGATAAATTCTAGGAAAAATGCCAAGATTTGCTAATCTCTTGCTGCTATCCTTGGAAATATGTCCCCTATAACACCCTGGCTGCTTTCCACCAAGCCTTTCCTATGCCGAGAACCTACACATCTCTAAGAACATTTCATGAGGATATGTTTATAAATTAAAATCTTCTACTACTCTCTACTCTGTAGACTTGTTACTGATTTTTTT
>NW_012098432.1:2096279-2112586 GCF_000951045.1 Mandrillus leucophaeus | reverse complement strand
AAAAAAGAAAAAAGAAAACTCTGCATGTGCTTAAATAATACTTTACAAGTGTTTGATTTCAATCAATGACAGAATTCAAACAAAGCCCTCATTTGAAACTGAGAGGTGAGATCTGAGGCCTAAAATATTTATTTATAAGATACATCTTAAAAATCATCTGATGAAAGGAGCTGAAGAACATCATGAACTAAGCCTACAGTTGGATATATGACATCACAGGAACATAGTAGGAACTTACAAAAAGTAACTTAGTCGTGGTCGGTACAGTTTTAAAGGATCCCTATTAATTCTATTATATAATAAAGGGAAACATCTATTTATTTCAGCTCTAAATCCATATAATCAGGAAATAATTGTGGCTACATTTCGTTTTAGGCTGGCAAAGCATCTCTACCAAGTATTCCATGCCATAGGAATATTTTTGCTGTCATTTACTGAGTGATTAAATTGCTAAGCAGCTCAAATATGATCTCCATTCACCACCCAAAATGTTACTAAAATCATTATTGTAAGCATACATG
Source organism: Mandrillus leucophaeus (assembly GCF_000951045.1). Classification (NCBI taxonomy): domain Eukaryota; kingdom Metazoa; phylum Chordata; class Mammalia; order Primates; family Cercopithecidae; genus Mandrillus; species Mandrillus leucophaeus. The sequence continues at coordinate 2,112,065 of NW_012098432.1, read as the reverse complement.
TAGGAATTTAATGTTGTCCTTTGAAGGTTAAAACAAAAGAAGGTCTGGATGTTTCCTACTTAAAAAAAATGGAGGGACTTCAGTTATCTCAGAATATAAGACAGTAGAGATTTTCAGTTTATTCTTTAGTCTTCTGGGACAGTCAGGCAAAATGGAAAGGGAAGGAGGGAAAGGAAAATTCTGTTTAATTGTGGTTTGGGCGTTCAATATATAAAGTTACATGCCAAAGTGAGTAAAAGAATTTTAAACCAGTATAGTGTTTGATAGAAGTAAATTGCCTTATATTTCCTACTTTTTATAAGAGATCACTGAGCTGGATTTTCACAGTTTTTTTTTTTTTTTTTCCTCTAGTTCAGAATAAAATTCATATGTAAATTATTCTGATAAAAAAACAAAAACAAAGAGATTAGAAAAGACCCATTTTTTTGCACCAGGGCATAGGATAACTCTGAATGTTTATACTTGATTCTATTTCTTCTCTTTTATCTCAAAACTAGGGAGTAGCTGCATTGGTATTTAGTCATCCAATTATATTGGACAAATAGTTTTGTGGAAATAGATAGTTTAAAATGTTCATCATGTATAAATACATTTTCACCTACAGATATATTTACAAAAATGCATGTTCACAATCAATGATCTTAACTCTGCACATGACTAAATTCCACACTTGCCTACAGTGTCTGTTTTCTCATTTACATACATATCTATATTCAATAATAAATCCATAAGAACCAATTTATAAACTATTTTTCTAGTAGATGCTACATAATTTAAAAAATATATATGCTGGACTATTATTGCCTTTCATTTGAGAAGGAAGATTCCTTTTACTCTAAGAAAATGGGCTTCTTTAGGCTGAACATTATCATTATTTTCTGTTCATTTAGATTTAACTGAAAGGGACTTTACACAAACACATGCCTGTTTGCTCCTAAAGATCACTGTCATATTATAATTCTAAAGAAATCTTCCCTCCCTGATGGATTAGTCCAGATGTGTCCCAAACCTGTCACAATCTAGAAAAGGTTAAAGATCATGTAATTTCTGTGTTGGACCCTCTGTCAAGTCATGTTTACTGTCACCAAAAGGTTAGGCTAGAGAAGAAAAAATCAGGTTGATGAATGGTGCAGAATGCATGTCAATGAAATGAAAGAGATGGTGTGCACTTGTTTTCACCAGTGATAAGCCATCCAGATTTTGCCCTGTTACTTTTAGTGTTCAAAAGCACATTGCATTTAGATCTTGATCTTGAACACACTTAAGGCACTGGAACCATCAAAACAACTCATTAATATGTGTCCTGCCAGTTGTTTGAAGATGTGGATATTTTCTTTTGTTGAGGTCTTTCTCACTTCACTAGATATTACCATCTCCAAACCTTTTTAAATGAACAGCCATAATTATGTTGGGCTCTGTTGTAAGAAAATGGTAGTAGGAGGAAAAAGTAAAAAAACAGAAACAATGAAATTTATTTTATTATTTATGTATATAATAAATGTGCTCTAATATAGAGATTTTCAAATACAGACCAAAATAGTTTTTCATCTCTTTGTAACTTGGTTAAGAATTTTTGCAAAACAATGGAAAAATACCCACAATATGCAAACACTTTTTTTTTTTTTTTTTTTTTTACAATCATAACTATACAGTGAAATGATGGATTTTAAACTACAGGTCTCTAAGCTAAGCCTATTCTTGTGTGATAGAAGATAAACAAGTTTATGATGCTGGTAATCTTCACAGTCGTAAAAAAATCTTACACTGTCTCAAAATAGTTGCAGGTAAATTGGGCCAGAGATAAAGTCTACATTTTAAAAAATTTTAGAAGTGATTTGAATTCTGTCTGAATGACTAACCAGTACAAAAATTAATAGTATAGTGTAGCAAAGTGCACTTCTTTCTTTCTGCCTTCTAAAGACATGAGGTTTCCTTTTATGTGTCTGTCCTGAAGGGCATTTTGCTTTTTCTCTTTACACTCTTCCTGGAATTTCAAAGACTCTCCTTATGTCAAATATCATTGTATAGATAACACTCGGTTTCATTTACTTAAGCTTTGACCTTTCTCTTGAATTCACTAGACTGTATACTTTTCAAAAAGGTGTTGTATTTACCAAAGTACAGTACCTTTCACAGTTCCAGGGATAAGATGACCTCTGAGTGGGGAACAAATTTTGAGCCAGGGTTATGTTAAGAATTAAATGCAAATTGAAAAAGAAGGCATAGATATGATGAAAATTTCATCCAGGAACTGGGGATGGTTAGAACAGAGCAGGCGTTTGGGCTGTCTGGGTATAATGAGCAGGACTTCTAGTTATATATGGGCAGTCAGGAGGAGGACAGGGGAGGAATAGGGTCTTTCAAAGTTATAGCTGACAAGAGTGGAATGGGGTTATCTCATGTCACCCAATCTTAGGACACAGAAAGCATAGCTAATTTGTTAGGACTGTGAGAAAACTGGGTTTAATACTGAATGTGCACTTTCTTTCTTGTAGGCAAGGAGTGGTACTACAAAAATATTTAAGTGACTTACAAAGTTTAAAAATACTACCAAGTGCTATAGTGAAGTTTTAATACAGTATATTTGACTTGAATGCCAATTTAATTTCTTGCCACATGTAAGTGATCCTCAAATTACAGTTGCCAGACCAGTAGCAGCAACATCACTGCGGAAATTGTGAGACATACAAAGTGTCAGGCCTCAACACAGACCTGATCAGAAGGTCTAGGAGTACAACCTAGGAATCTATTTATTTAACAAGCTAATCTGGTGAATCTGATGCATGCTAAGGTCTAAACTGACTGCTATATACCATGCTGCAGCAAATATTCATGGACAGCCTCAAGATACTTAGGGTACAGAGATAAATAAAACAGGGGCTCTGCCCTCATGCTACAACGTATGGGGATTCAAAGGAAGAAAATACAAAATAATACTTTTAACAATTTCTTCCATTACAGAGTGGTTATGATAGAGACAGAAGACAGGGAAATTCTGGGCAGAAGAGGGTGGGTCTGCAGCGAGGGCCCCACCCATAGGCCTGGAACCTCAGCCCAAAATGAGAACATACATTCCTGTTTTCCCATTCAAATGTTGCCTTTTCCAAAACCACCCATGGCCTACCCTGAACCCCCAACCTGTGCCCATAAAAGCCCCAGTCTCTGCTGCCAGAGAGAGGAGAAGAAGAGGAGCAGCTGGACATTAAAGACTACAATTGGATGTCACAGAGAAGTAGCTTGACTTCACAGGGATGGCTTAATGGCATAGCTTCAGATTACCTCACAGCTCCGTCCCCTTTCCAGCTCCCCTTCCCTCTCACTCCTAAAGCCACTTTCTTTGACAATAAAAGCCCCTGCATTTACCATCTGCAATTTGTTCATGTGACCTCATTCCTCCTAGACACCAGACAAGAACTTGGGTGCAGGTGCAAAAGGCTGTTACGCTAACATTCCATTGAGCTGTCAACACTTAAGCCATCTGTAGATGGCAAAGCTAAAAGAGCACTGACTGTAACACTGCTTCTGGGGCTTCAGGGATTGCAGGCAATGCCCTAAATGCTGCTGTGGGGTTGGTACACAATTTGTTCCTGCCAGCGCCCAAAAGCGATCGCCTAGGCTTCTGCGCCCGCTTACCTGCATGGTCCCTCCTGTGAAGGGTTGAGTCCAGCAGTTTTGAGTGAGTGAAGTTCACCCCGTCAGTGCCCATGCACTCCAGTTTCTGCCTGTGAAGGGGTCAGGGAAAATTTCTGGCTTCAGGTATTATGTACCAGTCCTATTTGGAAAGTAATCCTATTGTTCTATTTGGTAGATGAGGAAGTGCAGTGACAAAATAAAAGTTACCCAAATTTATATAACTGACTAATAAAAGGAATTAGAATTTTTCCTTTTTGTTTTATACTAAAATGGGCTTAGGTAATGATGTGGTTTGGCTGTGTCCCCACCCAAATCTCATCTTGAATTGTAATTCCCACAATTCCCACATGTCATGGGAGGAACCCGGTGGGAGGTGATTAAATTATGGGGGCATGTCTTTCCTGCACTGTTCTTGTAATAGTGAATGGGACTCATGAGATCCAATGGTTTTAAGAATGGGAATTTTCTCTGCACAAGCTCTCTTTGCCTGCTGCCATCCACATAAGATGTGACTTGCTCCTCCTTGCCTTCCACCATCCACATAAGATGTGACTTGCTCCTCCTTGCCTTCCACCATCCACATAAGATGTGACTTGCTCCTCCTTGCCTTCCACCATGATTGTGAGGCTTCCCAGGCCATGTGGAACTGTTAAGTCCAATAAACCTCTTTCTTTTGTAAATTGCCCAATTTTGGGTACGTCTTTATCAGCAGCATGAAAATGGAATAACACAGTGAATTGATACCAGTAGAGGGGGACACTGGCTGAAAAGATACCCAAAAATGTGAAAGTGACTTTGGAACTAGGTAACAGGCAGAGGTTGGACCAATTTGGGGGGCTCAGAAGAAAATGTGGGAAAGTTGGGAATTTCCTAGAGACTTGCTGAATGGCTTTGACAAAAATACTGATAGTGATATGAACAATAAGGTCCGGGATGAAGTGGTAACAGACAGAGATGAGGAACTTGATGGGAACTGGACCAAACTGGACTCTTGTTATGTTTTATCAAAGAAACTGGTGGCATTTTGCCCCTGCCCTAGAGATCTGTGGAACTTTGAACTTGAGAGAGATAATTTAGGGTATCTAGTGGAAGAAATTTCTAAGCAGCAAAGCATTCAAAAGGTGGCTTGGGTGCTGTTAAAGGCATTCAGTTTTATAAGGGGAGACAGCATAAACATTTGGAAAATTTGTGGCCTGACAATGTGATAGAAAAGAAAATCCCATTTTCTGAGGAGAAATTCAAGCCCTCTGCAGAAATTTGCATAAGTAACGAGGAGCTAAATGTCAATCCCCAAGACAATGCAGAAAATGTTTCCAGGCCATGTCAGAGGTCTTTTAGGCAGCCCTTCCCATCACAGGCCCAGAGGCCTATGAGGAAAAAGTGGTTTTGTGGACTGGGCCCGGGATACCTGTGCTATGTGCAGCCTAGGGATTTAATGCCCTGTGTCCCAGCCACTCCAGCCATGGTTGAAAGGCTCTAACATAGAGCTCAGGCTGTGGCATCAGAGGGTGCAAGCCCTAAACCTTGGCAGCTTCCATGTGGTGTTGAGACTGTGGTTGCACAGAACTCAAGAATTGAGGTTTGGGAACCTACACGCAGATTTTAGAGGATGTATGGAAATGCATGGATGTCCAGGCAGAAGTTTGCCACAGGGGCGGGCTCTCATGGAGGATCTCTGCTAGGCAGTGCAGAAGGGAAATGTGGGGTCAGAGCTCCCACACAGGGTCCCTACTGGGGTATACCCTAGTGGAGCTGTGAGAAGAAGGCCATCATCTTCCAGACCCCAGAATGGTAAATATACTGACAGCTAGCATTGTGCACCTAGAAAAGCCATAGACACTCAACAGCAGCCCTTGAAAGCAGCCAAGAGGGAGGCTGTACCCTGCAGAGCCTCAGGAGTGAAAATGCCCAAGACCATGGCAATCCACCTCTTGTATCAGTGTGATCCAGATGTGAGAAATGTAGTCAAAGGAAATCATTTTGGAGCTTTAGGATTTGACTGTCCTTCTGGATTTTGAACTTGAATGGGGCCTCTAGACCTTTGTTTTGGCTCTATTTACCCAATTCTGGTACCCCCATTGTATCTAGTAGGTAACTAACTTGTTTTAGATTTTACAGGATCATAAGTGGAAAGGACTTGCCTTGTTTCAGATGAGACATTGGACTGTGGACTTTTGAGTTAATGGTGCAATGAGTTAAGAATTTGGGGGACTGTTGGGAAGGCATGATTGGTTTTGAAATGTGAGGACTTGAGATTTGGGAGGGGCCAGGGGTGGAATGATGCAGTTTGACTCTGTGTCCCCACACAAATCTCATCTTGAATTGTAATTCTCACAATTTTCACTTGTCATGGGAGGAACTCAGTGGGAGGTGATTGAATTATGGGGGCTGGTCTTTCCTGTGCTGTTCTCACGATAGTGAATGAGTTTAATGAGATCTAATAGTTTTAAAAACAAGAGTTTCCCTGCACAAGCTCTCTTTGCCTGCTGTCATCCATGTAAGATGTGACTTGCTCCTCCTTGCCTTCCACCATGACTGTGAGGTCTCCCAGTCCACGTGGAACTGTAAATCCAATAAACCCCTTTCTTTTGTAAATTGCCCAGTTTCGGGTATGTCTTTATCAGCAGTGTGAAAACAGGCTAATATAGGTAGACTCTCTCTTCAGTTCAGGGCACAATTCTAAGAATCTTCATTATAAGTGATAGCTTAAGGCTACGCAGCAATAAAGACAACACATATTTTATTGTGTTTTTCACTCCCCCACCCTCCTTTTTTGATTGTGAGGCAATCTTTAGGTAAATAATTATAAAATAGAAACTTCAGCTGAATTAAATTTAAAGGATTTTAATTGAGCAATGAATGATTTGTGAACTGGGCAACCCCCCAAATCACAGAAGATTCTCAGAGACTCCAGTGCAGCCACATAGCGGAAGAAGATTTATAGACAAAAAAAGAGAAATGACATACAGAAATTGGAAGTGAGGTGTAGAACAGTTGGATTGGTTACAGCTCAGCACCTGCATTATTTGAACCTAGTCTGAACACTCAGCAATTGATGAGCGGTTGAACTATGGCCACTGGGATGGGCCAGCACTCAGCTATTGTTACAGGTCCACACTACTAAGTTAAGTTTTCAATTTTTTCTGCCTATTAAGCTAGTTTATGGTTCATCCACAAGGACTCAAATATAGAAGTATGGAGTCTTTCTCAGGCCATATTTAGTTTGCTTTAACAGGACTCATGTATGTCAGCGCATGACATTGTCTTTTTTTTTTTTTTTACATTATTATTTTTCTTTTTTTTTCTTTAATCCTTGGCAGCAGGAAGTCATTTTTTTACATTATTAAATATCCTCAAAGAATGATAGCTCAAGGTCAAACTATTTAATTACTTTATGGTGAATATAATATGAGCTGCTTAATAAATTATAACTCATGATTTAGATTAGACATAATATATTCAGTCCATAATATCATAGTACTGTAGCTACAGAAGAGATTTTTTAGATTTTAGCCAAATTTCCAAATTTACACATTTGAGCTTATACATTACTCTCTTTCCAAAGTCTTATTACAAATGGTACATCATTTATTATCAGTGTGAAAATATATAGTTGTTACAATAAATAATGCTTTTCTGGAATAAACTAATTCAAAGGGAAACTGTGTTATACACTTTTAAGATGCAGGGTACCACTCCTAGAGAAGAGCCTCTTCTTCAGAATAGTCATTCCATAACAGCTATTGCACTCACAGATATCACCTATCTTAAAAAAATAACAATTTTGAGAGAAGTAAATCAAGCCATTTTAGCTTTTCAGAGTTACACCAGAATTAGCATTAAGATAATTCAACTGGGGACTATAGAGAGAACATGCTGCTTCTCCTTTCTCTTAAGCCTACAATATACAATAAGCTCCATGAAATATTATGACTTAAAAAAAATGACCAAACGTTTTGGAGACACACAACCCTGGGATCAAATCCTGATCCTACCATTTACTAGCTGGATAAACTTAAGCAAGTTACTAAGCTTCTATGAGTTTCATTGTCCTCACTTGTCAAATAGAAATATTGCAAATTGTGAAGATTCATTGAGGTAACCAATGTATAATGCCTACCTATAAACCTCATAATTCCTCTTAACTCTCCCTATTTCCATTGTTTCAACTTTATACAGAGATGATGTAAGACCCCTGGAGAGTGAATTTGCAAAATCTACATATCTGGAATCAAATGTCTGCATCTGAATCCTGGGTTCAAGTTCCATTGACCCTGAGGGCTGTGTGATTCTGTCTCACCTCCTAGGACTGCATGAGGGTTAAAGAAGATTATGCAGAATAAAGATGCTCAGTACAAAACTGGTACACACAAACACTAATTCAATTATTATTATTATTATTATTATTATTGCTATTGTTATCATTCCATTCCTCCAGGCTGGGTGGAAATGTTCCACCTATCATGGCAATAGGGAAATAGGTACAGTTGTGCTATTGTTAGGCACCGTGCAGCCTCATTCACAATGTTGATTCTTAGAAGTAATTTATAATAGTCATTGGTAGTGAAAATAGCTGCACCAGTTAAGAGTATTATTTTCACCTGAAACTTATTTGGCAAGTCTTTCAATCCCTCATTCTCAGAACTCACAGTTTAAAAAGACAGATTATTCAAGTCATTAGGTATTTGATCTGAATTCATTAAAAAAACATGGTTTGCCAAGTTATCCATTAGTATAAGCAGCATGTCTTTCTTTCCTTCTTTCTTTCCCTTCCTGCCTTCTTTCCTTCCTTTCTACTTCTCTCCTTCATTCACACATCCATTTAACAACCATTCATTTATTTAACAACTACTTTCCCATGGGCTCGGATATTGGACGGCCAAAGTGTGAATCGTGGCACCAACTTGATTAATTTTGTGACTCTACATAAGTGGCTTAACTTCCCTAAGCCTCAAATTCTCTTCTACCAACCTTAGGTAATAGTTGCATCTACCTCCAAGAATTGTTTTAACAACTAAATAAGATAATGAAAATCCTCTGGCACAGTGCCTGGTTCATAGAGAGCTCAGAACATTCGAACTATTTAGCTATTAAAAGCGTTATTTTTATTTTTAAATAATTTTATTATTTCTTCCCTTCATCCTCCTTCTATCACTACTACCTCCACAACTACTCTCCAGCATTCTACCAAATGCTAGATCTGCACTGTCAGAAAAATAAAAACAAACCAAGCAAATAAAAACTCATGATCTCTGTCCTTATGAAACTCATATTTTGTAGGTAAACATATAATGTATAAAGAAACAACATTTTAAATATATTGTTATTGTTGATAATTCATTGAGGAAGAACGTTTTGGAGGGATGATTAACAATAACTGAAGGGGGCCAATTTATGATGTTTGGAAAGAACTTCTGTGCCTTTCATGGATGTGTCATTTGAGTCAAGATCTGAAGACAAACCACACATGTGAAAAACAGAAGAGCTGAGATGTGTGAGACTGTGCAAGAAAATTTAGGGAGTGGAATGAGAGATGGAGTGTTAGGTCTTAGACTGTGCAGGTTTCCTAGGTAGGGAAGACAGTTAGATTTCATTTGAAGCATTTATTTGAAGCATTTGCCCTTATTCTTAAAAGGATTGCGTGTCTGCTGTTGATGTTATAATTTTTTTTCTTTTTCTTTTTAGTCTTTAAGTCTATTGAAGTGTTTATAGGGCATTCTGCTATGCTGAACATGTACAAGATACGATACCTGCCATAAGAAAAGAAAGATAAATACACCAAACATCAAATAAACAATGTTAAAATCTTCAAATTATGCATCAGTTAAGATTTTAATTTACTAAAGCTGTTTTCTTAATTCCGTAGGCTTTGTTCACAGATGGCAATATTTAAATCATAGAGTTAACATAAAGTGATAAAAGAAAAAGATCTTGGTGTGTGATGTATCCAGTAAACCAGAACTGTGCAAACTCGCCAATTAAATTTGACAACTTCTTAAAACATTTAATCCCGCAGATGCAATATGACAATCCCGAAGTGGGAATAGTACATGAAATATCGCATCCTGCTCATTCACTTAGCTGTTATTTCTTAAGGCTGCACAATCAGAATTGCATTTAAGGAGTAGATAGTGAAAAATTCAGTTAGTGTACAGACACCAGATGCAAAACCTTGTCTTTGTCACTTAGAGGATGCAAATGGAAATCTTTGGATCTTAAACATTTCAAACTGGACTGTTTTTGTTTATTCTTGCCATTTTCTTGTTCATGTTAAAATGTGACAGCAGTAAGTTTCCATCCTCTTCTAAATGATTTTTTCCCCTGGAAAAACTTTCCAAATATAAAGGAAAACATATAATTATGTTTTGCTGTTACTGGACAATCATCTCTGCATTTTAAAAGCTCTTTAACTTAGCCTTATGGTTTAAATCACATTTTCCAATAGCAGTGGTTTTACATTCTCTTCAGGTAGACATGTTGTTCAGTGCAGTGATTAATTGGGTAAGCCTGATCCCTTATATTCAGAGCCCACTTGTAAGTGGAAGTGAGAAATGAATTGTGCCAAGAGCCTTCAGTTCTATATTTATTAATATAGTAGATTACACAGATCATGAAAACAATCTTCTAATTTATAAGAGTCAATCTAATATCTTGTTAAACGAGAGTTATTATTATTGAGCTTAAACTATTGAAGTGTGTTATACCAAAGGGCCACTTCCCACATTGAAGAATACTGCTGTGAACACTAGCATTTTAACCACATGCTAATGGGCTCTCAGCAGCCTGATAAGTTATTGATTATCTCAGTTGGCATAATTCGTATCAGGAGAAGACAGTGTAGTTAACTGGAATGTAAGTCCTTCTCTTTTGCATCTTGAAACAGACTCACATCTGATCAGTCACTTTAGTCAGGACTATGGAAACAGACAGACGGCTTTGTCCACAGGTGAATGGGCCCTTTCTGAAAGGAGCAGTGCTGAGCCCCATTAAACTCTGGCCCAGAAAATTTCATCTCCTTTTGTACCTATTAATCTAAACAGTAACTGAAATGCCAGATGGAGAAGCAGTTCAAAGCCACTTGCTATTGTTCTCTTGCTAATATGAATGGTAAAATTAAACTGAATTTTCTATTTTGCTCATTTTTACCAAGACAGAACTGAAATGGAAAAGGATGAAGAGTATATGTGATTATAAAAGGCTGTGTTTTTTTTTAAAGAAAACGTTTGCACAGTAACAGCCAGCCATATTATTTTAAAGCATTTCTATAGAAAAGATTTTCCCATTGTGAATAATATTTAAACACATGCAAAAAATAATTTTACAAAGAATTTTCCCCATACAAAGTTGTGATCAGTGTGGTCTGTTATGTTCACTGGAGATTGGAACGCTTGCAATCTGTGCTTCAGCTGACACCTTTCTCCTCACATTACTGCTTTTTATAATGGGAAGAGAAATGTATGTTGAAAATTGTAAAGAAGTAATAAAATAGCTTTTAAATAAAGGAATATATTATTGTGAGAAAAATGTAGGCATTGTACATTGGCAAGAATTCATGACACATTGCTATGCCTATTCATTTGTGGAAATGTTTGAAATTGCTCAAAAGGGCTTAGTTTCATGTTTTGGAGGAATGGTGAAGTTGAGTGTGACAGCTTGCTAAAAAAGGAATAGTAAGAGAAAAAAAAAAGAATGTTCTCTCGGTGAATAACTCACCTTTAAAAGGCCTCTTCAAGACATATTTAAATTATGTAATATTTTGCCAGATAGAGGATCAAATCTCAGTTGCAGCCACCTATGTTACCTAGTGTAAAAGTCTCACCTGATGTGGCTCATTAATATGAGCCTAGAGGGGCTTGCTGAATTCTTTTATCAGAAACTTTTTTTCTTTTATCTGCCTAACTAGGATAGTAGCCACAGAAATTCTCATGGAATACAAAAATTGTTAAAGTGGCAGCATGTCTGAAATAATGAGCCCCTTAAACCAATATAGTATGATGGTTAAGAGTTTGGGGTTGGCAATCAGAATGCCTGTGCTTTAACACTAGCAGCGTGGCATCAGGCAGCGAAATTTAGCTCCATAACCCTCAGTTGGTTCAACAATAAAGAGGCATATATGTGATACCAGTTGTTTTAATAAGTAAAAGGAGATAATGCATGTCAAGTGTTTAACAAGGCTTTTAGCATTGATTAAACACACAACTATATGAATATTATAGTTCAAATTTCTTAGTTAACAGTGCTCAAGACAAAGTACTTGCACTTAATCACAATTATCCATATAAATAAAACCATATAACTAATAGCAATGCCAAGATTACAAACAAATCTCTTTGAACTAGGTTGCATTTTACACTGTATTATCTAGCAAATGTGAAATCAAGGTCTCACTTATATGAGTATATGGTAAAATTTCATTGCACTTAAATATTTGGCTATATATTATACATGTATAATATATGAATATATTTATTCAATTATCTGTGACTGGTTAGGTCAGTCTACATAGCCCATTACTTCTATTAATATAACGTTGCTGTAGTTCATCATTAACATTGCTCTTTCTCCTGACCACAGGCTTTACTCTTAATCCAGCTTTTCCCATTAGTTGCAAAAATAGTATAATGTAGTGTCTCTATCCTCAACTATATTCTGATTCATGTGAAGATTTATCCTCTCCACCTCCCAGCCAACTTGGTAGTAGTGTTATGTTCATATGCCAATATCTCACTTTTTTTTTTTTTTTTTACTGATAAAGCTATTGATTCTGTTTATAAAGCTTTGCTCCAAAGACTTCAGCACAGGACGTGAAATTTTGTTATCACCTGCCAGTCAGCTTAAATCATTAGTAATTAATGTACTATGGTCTTTAGCCAAAATCAAACTGATGGACAAACATAAAAAATTTAGCTTCTTTAATATACCTAGAAAATGATGGAAGTAGTGGATTCAGCTGATATTGCTATTCTAACAGCATTTGAACTTCACAACCTGTAACTGTTCCTTTTTCATAGATTAGGAAAACAAAATTTAGAGTAAATTAATTGTCCAAAGTCCTAAATATAGTAAAGATTCAGTCCTAAGACTTTTAAAAGTTTGATGACTCAAGTTCAACACATCCAGGTCCTTACAAGTTCCTAGAATACTTGTTCATTATATTGGATTACTAAGCTATTGATTTCAACACCTTTTCACTTTTACAAATTGATGGGTGTCATGTCAGTAGAACCTGGAAGACATTGAGTAAAATTTATAGCAATAAGTTTAGCACAAATTCTATTTTGATACTGTTTAGCTTTATTATTCAGTGCCTATCCATACTTTTTTTATTCACTGGCATGGACACATAATTCCAATTAAAAATGTATACTCTTCCTCTAGATTCTGTCCTCACAAATATAAAATCTCCGTACCTATGCATGAATGATAAAATGTATGTTCTTGCTTTTTGCTTGTTTGTCTTCCTGAATGCTAGGTAATATGGCTATATTTTGCAAAAATATTCAAGTTAAGCAATATTTATTGGTAACCTAGTTTCCTGTAATCATTAAATTATTAATTTATTTGGTATTTTCTATTAAAAGAACCAAAAGAAGAACAATAGGAGATAAGCTGAATTTTTGAATTGTTATGAAAGCTTCTCCAGATCCACAATTTTTAAAATAGCAGAAAATTCAGGAATAATAGATTTTAACTCAATAAAATCTGCATGTGCCAACAAGAACTTGAGATCTTCAGTCAATAAAAACTAAGTTTAAGTACTATCTATAGGAACTGGAGCAAATCTTGTTATCCTGAAGCTTTCTAATTTGTAACAAAGATATAACAAAAGTAGATATTCCACTGTACTCTGACTCTCATTTTCTCTACTTTCTTCTCTATGGCAGTAAGGTAACCTAGGACTTCATCACTGAGTGGCTGTGGCTTTGGACAAATTACATTCTCTTCTTGAATTCATTGTTCTCAAAAAGCTATTGCTAGAATTAATTAAAACATTGTAAATAAAGCCCCTAATGTAAACCAGGGCTCTCAGGCCAAATCCATCCTGCTACATATTTTTGTAAATACAGTTTTATAGGAACATGACATACTTTTGTGCCATAATGGCAGGGTTGAATAGTTGGGACAGAGATCCTGTGGCCCACCAAATCGACAATATTTACTCTAAATATTTAGAGAAATTTTGTCAACTACTGCCTTAATGCATTCCTAGCATGTTTCTTCCTTTCCTTTTTTGTGTCTTCCTCTCTCCCTCCCTGGCTACCTTCCTGCCTCCTTCCCTCACTCCTCTCCTTCCTCCCTCCATGTCTCTTTCTTTTCTCTCATTCCTCTGTTCCATCTTTCTTTTCTTCCTTCCTTTCCTCCTCCTTCCCTTCCTTTCTTCCTCCCTTCTTTCCTCCTTCTGGAAAACTGTATTGTCTACTATATGAACCAAGCTCTAAGCTAAACTCTGAGAATATCGCAATAAGATCCAATGGCTATAACGTAGTGGTGGATATAGGCAAGTAAAAGACAACTAAAATATGGCAAGTGCAATGAAAAGACAATTAATAGATGGATGTCCTAATCAGGTTTTGGAGATTCAGAGAATGCTTTCTGAAGGAAAAGATCTGTGAGGAGAAATCTGGAAAATAAGTGGAATTTAGGTATGTAAGAAGTATAGGAGAGAAATGTTCCAGTAATGGGAATAACATTTGCAAAAGCATGGTAATCACAAAGAACACTGTGGTTTTCAGAAATTCAAACAGTTCAGGGTGTTGGGAGGTTTATGCAGAAGAGTGCAGAGAGGTGAAGCTGGACAGTTGAGCAAGAACTATACCATGCAGGGCATTGTAAGCCATAGTCCAGAGGATTGAATTTACTATACCACAAGAAAGGCAAATGGAATCAGAGGGAGGAAGTTTGTTGCATAGAAGTAACATATCCAAACTAGTCATTTAAAAATTTTATCTGGCTGCAGTTTTAGAAAGTGGATTTGCATAAATGTTGTTTTCGTGAAGACAAGTAAGATGACTTGAAATACTCTGAAAAACATAAACAAATGTAAGAGTAGGTATCTGGTTAGAATTAGGGATAAGTTTAGGTGTGTTTGTTTGTTTGTTTTAGGAATTTGATGACATTGCCCAAAAGATCCAGGGATTAGTAAATCCTGCATTTCTAAGGAAAGTATCTGTAGAAGAAACAATGTCTAAATAGAAAAAAAAATACTGTATTTCTATTGTTGTTTACAAAGCTCTTATAAACCCAGGGCATATCATTCTTTATTCTCATATATATTTTTTCAACATGTATTTACTGAATAGTTACTAGGCTTCAGAAACCATTCTAAGGATTGGGTAGATAGCAATGAATAAAACATTGAGCCTCCTTTCATGAAAATTATGTTGTCATAGAGATGTAGCCATAAATAAATAAATAAATAAGCAGTGTGAGCTCTGATATAATGCTATGCAGAAAAATAAACAGGTACAGGATAGAACAAATACAATGGGAGGTTACCTGTTTTAGAAAGGGGAATCAGAAATGAAATCTTAATGAAATGACATTTTAACTGATATGTAAAAGAATAAATGTGGCACCCATGGAAAGGGACAGTATTTTAGGCAGAGTAAATGCCATATGTGTGAAGGTTCAAATGAAGAAATGTACCTGACATAATAAAGAATTAAAAAGCATTAGTGTCACTGGAGTAAAGTGATTAAGAGAAATAATTCAATGAGAAACAGGATAGATGGGTATGACAGACATATTAAGGGGCAACAGGAATTGGTGTCGTGCTTGAGAGCAATGTCAACCTATGGAATCACTTGAAGCAGGCATTCAAATGATTATGATTTATAGTTTGATTGTTTTTACAAAAATATCTTGGGCAGATTTTATTAGATTTATTTCTAAGTATCTAATATTCAACAGCTATTATGAATTACTTTTTGAAGATATTAATTTTGATTGTTACTAATGTAAAGAAATGCAAGTGATTTTTATATTAGTTTTCAATATTGTGCCAGCCTCTCTCAATTATCTCATTAATTGTAATAATTTGTACACAAATGGTCTTTTCCTTCCTGTTTTCTCTTTCCTTTTTTCCCTTTCCCTTTCCCTTTCCTTTCTCTTTTCTTTCTTTCTCTCTTTTTCTTTCTTTCTCTTTTTCTTTCT
>NW_012098432.1:2093441-2095826 GCF_000951045.1 Mandrillus leucophaeus | reverse complement strand
TTTTTTTTTCTTTCAAGACAGTGTTTCTCTCTGTTGCCCAGACGGGAGTTTAGTGGCACAATCATTGCTCACTACAGCCTCCAACACCTACTCTCAAGAGATTCTACTGCCTCCGCCTCCCAAGTAGCTGGGATTACAGGTGAGTGCCACCATGCCCAGTTAATTTGTTTTTCTTAATTTTTTTGTAGAGATGGGGTCTTGCTAGGTTGTCAGAGCTGGTCTCAAACTCTTGGGTTCAAGCAATCCTCCCACCTCTGCCTCCCAAAGGGTTGGAATTATAGGCGTGAGCCACCACCGTGCCTGGATCCTGTACATTAATTTTTTATGTTCACAATCATATTATCTGTACATATTGACAATTTAGTTTCTTCATTTCTAATCCTTTTAACATTCTCTTATGTTATTTTATGAGATAGGTAAAAGGATACATTTGTATTGTTCTCTATTTTAAAGAAAATATATTCTGTATTTCCACATTGAGATGTTTGTTGCAGGCTTTCTATAGTCACCTTTTATTAGACTAATAACTTTTTTTATATTCTAATCTTTATTCCTAGTTGATAGTAATTGGATTATTTGTATTTTACATTTCTTCTTGTGTCAATTTTGGTAGACTTATTGCAATAATATTTATTTCTATTAAAATATTATCAATTTAAATAAAATTAGAAAGATGTTTCTAATTTATTGGCATAAATTTATACATAGTTTTCTTTTTATTTTGTGTTATTTGTGGAGTATTTACTTTTGTAACTTCAAATATTGATTATTTGTTCATTTTCTCTTTATTATTATTGGTCTTGCCATAAGTTTATCAACTCTTTATCTTTTCAAGTCTAACTATTTGCGGCTGAATGGCTTTAGTACATTTTTTTGTATTTGATAAATTTCCCTCTTAAACTTATAATTTTATGAATAATGTTATTATTTTATTACATTATTTTTGGAGGTTCATGTTGCTTTTTCTTCTTTTATTATTACTTTAGAAAATTAATGCTTATCTCATTAAGTTTTCAGGCTTATTTTTTAATTATTTCATTCAAGGCTAAAAATTACCTTGAATACAGCTTAAAAATGTATTCACATATCTTTATTATAACTAAGTATACAGTATTTTCTAATTCCCTTTTGATTGTTTTAATGCTCCATGAGTTATTGAGAACTTCATCTCAAAATAAAAATTTCCAAATACATGAAAATTTTCTAGTTATATTTTAATATTTATATATCAAATATGTAATCATATCTGAGAATATGTATAATTTAAATCTTTTGAAATTATTTGAGATGATCTTTTGTTCCAGTATATATCCCTTTTTAAATGATCTACATGGACTTTAACTAATGTGCATTCTTCACCTGTGGAGTACATTATTTCAAAAATGTCCTTCAATTAAAGCCTGTATAATACTATTAAAATATTATTTATAGTTTTAAATATTTTGGCCTGGTTATAAATTTAAATTGAAAAGCATAGATTATGCATTTATCCCTCAAATTTCCTATTTGTAAATATGCTTTCAATATAATATTCTTTTTTTAATATTAAAATAGATATGACAGCTCTCTTTTGCTATTTCAGTTTCATATTACTTTTATCTTGTTTTGTTTTCAACTTTTCTGTATCTTTAGGTTTTAGGTGTGATTGCTCCTAACAGCTTATAATTTGATTGGGGTGTGTGTGTGTGTGTGTGTGTCTGTGTGTGTGTCTATGTGTTGTGTATTTATGTTTATCCAGTCATATAAACTTGTCTTTTAATTGGAAAATTTTGTACAATTAGATTTACTGTAACTACTGATATATTAAGATTTAATATATCTTTTCATGCTTCATATTTTTCCCATCTTCTCATGTTTTACTTTCTCTTCTTTCTTGATGATTTTTGTTGTTATATTAATCCCCCTGGCAGGATGTCTTCCCTATATTAAAAATTAATTATAAAATTGCATTTTTAACTTTTAGAAATTACATTATACCTTCATTGTTTATGTGATTACTAGCCTTTTCAAACAAAAACTTCACTTATTCGAGGCAGAGGGATCACTTATGGCCAGGAGTTCGAGACCAGCCTGGCCAACATGGTGAAACCCCGTCTCTACTAAAAGTTAAAAAAATTAGCCAGGTGTGGTGGTGCACACCTGTAATCCCAGCTACCCAGGAGGCGGAAGCAGGAGAATTGCTTCAACCTGGTAGGTGGAGGTTTCAGTGAGCCTAGATTGTACCACTGCACTCCAGCCTGGACGACAGAGCTAGACTCCATCTCAAAAAACAAACAAACAAACAAACAAACAAACAAACAAACAAACACCTTTACTTATTCTTTTTTAACCCCTCCAATCATTTGGCACTGAGTGACTGTACAAATTCAAGACACACTTGTAGTA
>NW_012098432.1:2033950-2093391 GCF_000951045.1 Mandrillus leucophaeus | reverse complement strand
TGATTGTTTTAATGCTCCATGAGTTATTGAGAACTTCATCTCAAAATAAAAATTTCCAAATACATGAAAATTTTCTAGTTATATTTTAATATTTATATATCAAATATGTAATCATATCTGAGAATATGTATAATTTAAATCTTTTGAAATTATTTGAGATGATCTTTTGTTCCAGTATATATCCCTTTTTAAATGATCTACATGGACTTTAACTAATGTGCATTCTTCACCTGTGGAGTACATTATTTCAAAAATGTCCTTCAATTAAAGCCTGTATAATACTATTAAAATATTATTTATAGTTTTAAATATTTTGGCCTGGTTATAAATTTAAATTGAAAAGCATAGATTATGCATTTATCCCTCAAATTTCCTATTTGTAAATATGCTTTCAATATAATATTCTTTTTTTAATATTAAAATAGATATGACAGCTCTCTTTTGCTATTTCAGTTTCATATTACTTTTATCTTGTTTTGTTTTCAACTTTTCTGTATCTTTAGGTTTTAGGTGTGATTGCTCCTAACAGCTTATAATTTGATTGGGGTGTGTGTGTGTGTGTGTGTGTCTGTGTGTGTGTCTATGTGTTGTGTATTTATGTTTATCCAGTCATATAAACTTGTCTTTTAATTGGAAAATTTTGTACAATTAGATTTACTGTAACTACTGATATATTAAGATTTAATATATCTTTTCATGCTTCATATTTTTCCCATCTTCTCATGTTTTACTTTCTCTTCTTTCTTGATGATTTTTGTTGTTATATTAATCCCCCTGGCAGGATGTCTTCCCTATATTAAAAATTAATTATAAAATTGCATTTTTAACTTTTAGAAATTACATTATACCTTCATTGTTTATGTGATTACTAGCCTTTTCAAACAAAAACTTCACTTATTCGAGGCAGAGGGATCACTTATGGCCAGGAGTTCGAGACCAGCCTGGCCAACATGGTGAAACCCCGTCTCTACTAAAAGTTAAAAAAATTAGCCAGGTGTGGTGGTGCACACCTGTAATCCCAGCTACCCAGGAGGCGGAAGCAGGAGAATTGCTTCAACCTGGTAGGTGGAGGTTTCAGTGAGCCTAGATTGTACCACTGCACTCCAGCCTGGACGACAGAGCTAGACTCCATCTCAAAAAACAAACAAACAAACAAACAAACAAACAAACAAACAAACACCTTTACTTATTCTTTTTTAACCCCTCCAATCATTTGGCACTGAGTGACTGTACAAATTCAAGACACACTTGTAGTAGTTGGGAACATGGGGCTGAGTTTCCTCCAGTGGAGTGTGAGTTGAAATCATGTGTAACTTTTCTAGCCCAAGGCTGGTAATTAGATGTGATGCTATATGTATTTCTTGTTGTGCAATCTGGTTCAGATTATAACTTCTCAGAGGATGAACAATCCTCAAAAAATGAAAGAAAGATCTGAGTCCCTGAAGCAGCTGGTAGATGAAATCCTCACATACTAGGAACTCCCTCCGTTCACTTTTATGTTATTGAGAAATAAACTTTTATATGATTTCAGTCATTATCTGTTTTTAGTTTATTTGTTACAAACATTAGTGTTATTCTTACTAATATAAAAATTGAATTTTGACCTTAGTTATTGCCATAACTAAATATAGTGTTTGTGGCATTGGCTTAGCAGTCCAATGTACTGCTAAGTACATTCCTTCCACATTCCTCAGTGGAAGACAATGAGGAAACAGATATAGCTGATTGGGACACTGAATATCTCTTTTATTTTTTAGCAAAACATTTGGAATATAAATTGGAATTGCTTCAAAGGCAGACAAAGCGCCTCAAAGCTTCAGGAAAAAAGCCAAAATGTTAGCATATATTGATTGTTATTTCCTGTGTAGAGCAAGATTTTGAAGGAAGGAGAGTAGGTTGGGAGGAAAATATTGGCAAGTGTGCAAGCAGAAATAAAAGCAAATATATGGTGTACTGATTTTTCCATTTATTCTCCCTATGCCTCTTACTTATTTTCTTTTCACTTTTAGGAGTAGCATGATGTGATTTCATCTGTTAATGAATCTCATTCTGACTAATACATGGTGAGTGGATTGGAGAAGGCCAGAGTGGAAGTAGAGACCAACTGAAAAGGTATAACAATGATAAAGATTAGAGAAGATGACCATTTGGAATAAGGGGAAACAGAAGGAAGTAAAATCATTGATTTGACATATATTAAGGGTGTGTATGCTACAGTGTAAGGCCCATAGGCAAATTGAAAGTGGAAAAATAGAAAGGGTGAAGGGATTATTGCCAAGATTCACAGAAACTACTGGATGATTGATGGTGACATTTCCTGAGAAGGAAAGATAGGGAGATGCAAAGTATTGAGGAAGAAAATTTAGAGTAATTTTTAGTTTCCATGTGTCATGTGAAGCTGGAAACAGGTTTAGATGTCTGAGAATGTAACCTCGTCTCTGTATTGAAATATATTCATTCAGAAGATAAATGATGATTGGGATTTAGTATATTTTATGAGGTGGGAAGAGGGGAAAGAATCTGCGAAACATGTAAAGTCTGGTATTTAGGAAAGTATAACAGGAGCATGTAGTGCTATGAAAACAGAGGAATCAAGAATTTTAGGAGCAATAAACAACATTTATAAATAAATAGTATAAAAGGGGGAGATTAAAATTTAAATCATTTTGATACTCTGAATACGACAAACACTATGTAGTGCACCCAGGTTTTAGCAGCAAGTAGAATCATAGTGATTTTAACAAAAACAACTTTAATGAGGAGTTGGGGGTTATCGTCAGATTTTTAATGGCTTAGTGATTTTTTGAGCTTGAAGAATAATGTAAACATAAAGAGATTCAAAAAATGCTAGTTCTCTTTGATTTATTTTTTCTTCTCCTAGGCAATAACAATGCTTGGAGTTGGTCGGAGAAGAACCTTTCCCATTCTCTTTTGCTCCAGACGTTCCCAAAACGCAACCACTCAAGTTTTACAGGTGAGAGCAAAATATTGAAAGGGAAATCGCACCTGGCTAACTTTTTCTTGAAACTTGAGAAAGTCTTAATAAAATGATAATTTAAAAATCTCATAACAGATTGAAATTTATTTAAAGTATGATACTTTAATCACAAAATTGTATTCCTTCCCTTGATATCATTTGTAAAATTATTTTGATTCATTTTAGAAATTGCATGAGTTAGATTTATATATCTGTTTATTTCTTTCCCACAGAAACACAAAAATAACCCAGCCGTGATTACATATTACTGACTGTTTATAAGTTGCAAATCTGCTCCTTAAAAATTCTTGGCATTTTGCTGTAAACTTAAAAACTTATCTAAGAAATAACATATTAAAAAATTTCTTGACATAACTCCAGGAAGGCATGTATATACATAATTTTTATTTTTACAGAAGATATTTTGTATTTTTTATATATATATATATATATATATATATATACACACACACACACACAGTCTATACTAGGGTAGGTTGAGGACATAAAATTTAAAGTCACTACAAAATATAGATACAACTGTAAAGCCTTTACAGAAGTAATTAGCTCAAACCACCTTATGATATTCCATGAACAATTTTCTCTGAGATATATTTTTTAAACCATCATGCTTTCTTATAGGCACTTAACATCTATCTGACAAATCATACGTCTTCCTTTATGCTTCATCTGAATCTGTATAATTTAGTTTGAAGATGCAGTTCTTACTGTAGATGTTTTTCAGGAAGTGATTTATAAGGTTGAACTAGCTCAAATTAACACTTCTTATCATCAATTTAATGGTATTTTTAATGTTTTAATAATTTATGTTTTCTTTAACTGCTTAAGTAGATATAGCCCAAAATGTATCTTCTCTTCTTTTTAAATATGAATAACAATTACCCATTTCAATGAGTTCCTTCCCTGAAAGGTATATAAAGTGTTATATTTTTATCCTTTAACCCTACCAATACCCAGGTCATTTTGTAGCTCTTATTATTTACACAGCATTTCAGTTACAGAAGATGATAAATGGGGAGATATACTCCTTCAGAACAGAGTATAGAATTTATTTTTACCTGTAAAAATGTCTCTAATTTATTTTCAAATAACTCATAATATTTGTCTTTCCAGCTATCTGACTATATAAGAAATTTGAATGTAACATTTACATCGTGACCTCAAACCTTTTATGCTTTGTTTCATTCACTTATTTTTTTTTCTATTGCTATGCACACTTTGTTAACATTCACTGAAAATCTTAGAACTCTTAGATATATTGAATATTAATTAATTACTCTTTCTTGGCATCTATTAATTCTTTATATGCCAACTGACGTCCCTAAACTGGTATTTTTAATTATCATTTTGTGAATTCCAACAAAATATACAGATTATATGATCTCTTTTGTTAGTTTTTATGACTTTTCTTATGGGGTATAGGTATATCTTAAGGCATTAATAATCAAATGTCCTTTTAGAACTCCTTATCATTTTGACCACCTTGAAAACTAAAAATATTGACAAATCTTATTCAAAACTTCTTTCCTGATTATCACTTACTACCTTTACCTTCTTCATCTTCTAACCCTCTAACCGGTTTGTTTCGGTTTTCTTCTGTTTTGTTTTCCCCCAAAAAAATTGTAGATGCATTACCGTAAATTCTGTCTCATCCCCTTTCTTCCTCCAGCAATGCAAATATTAGATAGTAACCACTTCAAACTTCAAAGCTTACACAGTAAATTATAAAATCTGGATCCCTCTCAAAAAACAAAGGTCAAGTTGTATAATTAATTATAATTTGGTGAGGGAGGCTTCAGAGGACTTTTCTTAACTGTGGTATAAAATATATCCTAAATTTTAGAATATAGGAACAAGAATCATGTATGGACATTTATACATTCTTTATAAAATTTTAGCACAGTTTAAAAAATTTATTAAAAAATTTGCACAAAATTTAAAACAAATTTTGATGTTTTATTCAGAAACACTAAAAGAAGCAAGAAAATGTTTCCTAATTAAAATTGAGTTTCTTCATTTGTGGGCACAACAATGATTAATCATTGGAACTTTACTTTAAAAAGTGAAAAGTCAAGTGGAAGTACACGTCTTCTTTCCTTTTGAGTAAGAATAGATAAATATCAACAATTTCTAATTCCTTATATTTCTCATGTAGAATAAACTACAATTGTTAACCATTTCTCAACAATTTCTTTACTTAAATGCTATTTTTTTCCATTGCACCTTATAAGAATTCTTCTTGGTAAATTTTAGACCACAAGCTTTCCACTTATCTATTATGCAAAACACGGTTGTATTTCTTAAAACCATTCATTATAGATTTATTACCACTGGCCTCTATTTGTCTAGACAGTTAAATACTCCTACCTTCTTCTGCTGCATTTTGCAAGAACTCATTACATTTATTTTATTTGGCACATGATCTCAGTTTTGGTTTTCACTTCCAGGTTCTGCCCTTTTATTACCCAATCTAGCTAAAACAGAAGGAAGACTGACAACTTTCATTTAACTGTCAGGTCCTTTTGGGGTCCACTAACTGCAGTAAAATGACTCTATGTTGTACTTAACGAACCATGAAGATAGTGAGACCAATAAAAAAGTTTTCGTGCCCTTAGAGCAAGAGGCTGGTCTCATCTTCTATTAAAGCTGTTTAACAGCCCACAACAACTGCCAGACATGGGGAAAAAGGTGAAATGGCAATGTAACTGAGCTACTCACCTCCCATAATGAAGCATCTGCTCAAAAATACAGAGTGTTTTCTCCTTCTAAGGAAATCATAAGGCAAAGGTGAACCAGCAGTAAGGTAGACTCAATTAAACAATATGTGTTCTAATGGTAATAAGAGGAAAAGTAGGTTAGAAATAAACAGGAAAATGACAGGAGGTATTTCAGCAATTTAAATATTGTTCATTAGTGAGAATGAAAAGAAGTACACAGCGTACCTACTGTTACAACAATTAGGTTCCATCCAATTTGGTAAGAATAATATTAAGCAGTAGATGAATTTTCTGTTTGGTTTGTAAACATAATAAAATTTCTGTATCATTTCTACATATTGCTGGAATTTGACCCCTCACTTAGGAATTGTTTCTCCTCTCTATGTTTGGAAACATTGGTTATTAGTTTAAGGAAACAGAAAAAAAAATAATTAGCATGAAAGCAGTTAGGATGGTCATGTTTTATGCTTTATTAACACAGATATATTTTTTTTCCTAGGAAGAATTTAAACATCTCAGGTTATTTTAATTTTTCATGATTTTATTCCTTTTATTCACCCCACCTTTTTTTTTCTTTTTGAGACAGAGTTTCACTCTGTCGCCCAGGCTGGAGTGCAGTGGCATGATCTCAGCTCACTGCAACTTCCGCTCCCCTCCCCACCACCCCCCCGGGTTCAAGTGATTCTCCTGCCTCAGCCTCCAGAGTCGCTAGGATTACAGGCACGCGCCACCACACCCTTCTAATGTTTGTGTTTTTAGTACAGAGGGGGTTTCGCCATGTTGGTCGGGCTGGTCTCAAACTCCTGACCTCAGGTGATCCACCTGCCTCAGCCTCCCAAAGTGCTGGGATTACAGGCGTGAGCCACAGCATCCGGCCTTTATTTCTTTTATCTTAAAGCTAAAATAAAGAGTTTAGTAATTTTCTTTCATAATAAATGAAATAATATATGTTCAGTCTATGTCTATATATGTTTAAATAAAATAGTAACCTATAACCACTAACTCTACAGTATCCACAGCTATATAAAAGTGGCCATGGTAGTTTACTTAAAAGTTTAACTAAAATTTTATTTAAATTTTACTATTTGTAGGTTTGATTCTCCAGATTATTAAGGTAAGTTTTCAGAAGTTGCTATTAAAATGCTGCTGCTTTCAGCAGGGTCATAGCTTGTTAAGGGATCACAAAACATGGTTACTTTATAGAAATTAAACTTCAGAAAAGTATGAGAGATATTACTTAGAAAACAAGAAGTAGGAAACAGAAGGAGGATGAAAACAGGGCACCACTGACTTGGCACTGGAAGCTTTGATGGATTTCTGCCCATAATTGACCTCTTCGCTGACTGCCTGATTCAAGGGACAATCTATACAACCTAGAACCAGATTCAGTGACCTCATGTGAAGGGATTGGTCTAGAGCCTGAAGTGCTTCAGAATAGGCCAATTCTCAGTGGAAGTGCTACAAATAGGGCTGCTAGGATGTCAGGCCTTCCTAGCAATAGGGAATTGATCTTAAAAAAATTGTACTCTATGTGTGAAAAATGGGAAAATAAATAGGAGAACCAATTTGTAAATAGGAAGGCAGCGAAGGCTGATTTAAAAAAAAAATTATCCTTTTTTTTTTTTTTTTTTTTTAGTGTATGTCATAGTTTTTCATAGGGCCGAATCTGTGGATTAATGTGTGCTTTTCCTGTGAAGTTTTTACTGGTAAGATTTCCTTAAGAGAATTTTAAAGCACGTTAAAATCCTTCAAAATGGTAAAGATTTTATAATCAAAAGAATATGCAGGGCATATAAATGTTAACAATAATTTGTTATTAGGTTGAGTTAATACATTTTAATCAAATCTTTCAACGTTTTTATTTTTCTCTTTACAAAGAAAGTGTCTGTAAAGCATTTGCCTTTAGTTGTCAAAACAAATGAAAAACATTTCTATTATTTTGCCTATAAGGAAACATCAATGCTTTTGGTTGCATACATCACTCCATTTATGTTATAAGTTTTTTTTGTTTGTTTGTTTTTTATTTTTGGGACAGAGTCTCACTCTGTCACCCAGACTGGAGGGCAGTAGTGCGATCTTGGCTGACTGCAACTTCTGCCTCCAGTGTTCAAGTGATTCTCGTGCCTCAGCTTCCAAAGTAGCTGGGATTACAAGCGTGCACCATCACGCCTGCATGTGTATTTTTAGTAGAGACGGGATTTCACCACATTGGCCAGACTGGTTTGTTGTAAGTTTATATTAAGGAACATTTCCTTGGAGGATAAGAAAAGACTATCACTTAAATAATGAAAACGGAAAGGTATTTTGTAGGTTTGTATAGCACATGCCTGACCTATTAAATATGTATATAGAGATTTTGTGAGTTCTGTTGTTTATGACAGAAATATATCATGCTATAAAAGTTACGTATACTGGTGCCTTAATGAAAGGAGATTCGACCCCAAATTTGCACGTTCATCTAAAAATGCAGTGCATTTAAAATATCTTTTTAGCTTTTGGTTTGAATAACAAAAAATATCTGTTTTATTGGCCTCTAGCTATATAAATATAGTCAATGTTATTTGCCCTTTAAAATTCTTAACAAGAAAACCATTCATCTAATTTATACTGAAGCATTCTACAATATGCTTAGTATGTAATCATCTGCTAGCACCACAATAAATAGCTACTATGTATTCATCAGAAGTTGGTATTAATCATCAGCTTCTTATAATGGCTATGCTTATGTCTTTCTAACAGCTCCACTCTGTCAATGAAGTTATTGTGGACTAAGCTAAGAATTCCATTAAGTGCCTATTTTTCTAGAAGAAACACTTTTGTGAAGAGCATGTAGACATATGCACACAGCCAATGTATAATTGCCTTATTATTTCATTGCCATAATTCTATTTTAGAGCTGGCTTCAGATATTCATCTTTAAAATTAACCACTTTAGAGCAGGCTTGAGATTCACTCTTTTAAAGCGCATCAAAATATCATATAAAATAGGAAAAGCTTTATCAGAATATGAATTCTTTCTTAATTTGAGTCTCAGTCTTTCTCCCTTTTAGTGGTGGCCAAGAAGCCATTTGAATGGAAGGTTGTGAATGGTAACCAAGACATTTTTACCCAGTGAATTAATCGACTCAATGGACATAAATTTAAAAAAAAATGCTTTGTTTATATTGATCGAGTAAATTTGGACAAGTAAAAATAATTTTAATTCATTTATTTAAGTCATACATTTTGGTAAATATATAAATGACACTTCCTTTTTAACTTTTATTTTACATTGGGGGGTACATGTACTTTTTGGTACATGGGTATTATATATGTAATGGTGGGGGTTGGGTTTCTAGTGTACCATCACCAGATATTGGAAATTGTACCTGGTAGGTAATTTCTCAACCTGCACCCTGCTCAACCACCCCCATTTTGGAGTCCCCAGTGATTATTACTTTCATCTGTATGTCCATGTGCACCCAAGTATACATATACATAGACCAAGAAGATCAACTCTATATCCATATACACACATACACATACATATTTCTATATTTCTATATATGTGTATACATATATACATACATATTTATATATACATGAAAGCACACAAGAAAGTTTCCAAGCAATTCCTAAATTTAAAAAATAAATACAATGTTATGAGAGTTTGAAAACATAATAAGGTCAGTGAGGTATAGAAACATTAGGAATGGTGCATGAGATAGATGGCAATGAATTAATTAAAAGTGTTTAGATAGCTGAAAACAAAAGTCCTGGCCAGGACCAGAGATTCAAATGTAGGAATCTTGATGTGAAGTAGTGCTGTAAGAGACAATAAGGTGATTGGCTAAGCCTGTCTGCAACAATGTACACTGGGGGAAGGGCACCATCTTCAACAAATGGTGCTGGGAAAACTGGATAGCTGTATGCAGAAGAATAAATGTATACCTCTATCTCTCATCATATACAGACATCGACTTAAAATAGATTTAAGACTTAAATGTAAGACCAAACTTATAAAACTACTCAAAGAAAACATTGGGGAAATGTTTTAGGTCATTGGTCTGGGCAAAAATTTGACTGGGTAAAACTCCAAGTGCACAGGCAACCAATATAAAAACAGACAAACAGTATTATATCAAGGTAAAAAGTTTCCACACAGCAAAGGGAACAATCAAAAATAAAAAGGCAACCTGTTGAAAGAGAGAAAATACTTACAGACTATCCATTCAAAAGATGATTAATAATCAGAATATATAAGAAACTCAACAAAATCAACAGTCAAAAAACTAATAATCCCATTAAAAATGAGCAAAGAATCTAAATAGACATTCCTCAAAAGAAGACATATAAATGGCAAACTGGTATATGATAAAATGCTCAAC
The DNA here is from genome assembly GCF_000951045.1 of Mandrillus leucophaeus. Taxonomy (NCBI): domain Eukaryota; kingdom Metazoa; phylum Chordata; class Mammalia; order Primates; family Cercopithecidae; genus Mandrillus; species Mandrillus leucophaeus. Next base: position 2,083,309 of record NW_012098432.1, on the reverse strand, counting down.
ATCACTAACCACCAGGGAGATGCAAATCAAAAGCACCATGAGAAAAGAAGTTGTAAGAAACATGGCACAAATGGAAAGAGGATAATACCATCAGAGAGAGAGAGAGAGAGAGAGAGAGAGAGGAAGGGAGAGGAAGGGAGAGGGAGGGAGGAAGGGAAGAATAAAGGACAAACTCTCTATTCATTTCTTTATAGCCTTATTAAAAAAAAAACCCACAAGATTTAAAAAAAAGAAAGAAAATAGAGAGGCATTACTAAAGAAAATATCCGAATTCTATTTCACTTCTAGCAATACATTATTTAAGCTATTTTCCTATTTATCCAATGACTTACATATCACTGTTTCTGTTTTTCTTCTCTAATAATCTGAAGGGTTTTTTAAAAAAAGCCTGATTCTTTATGCTCTTTCTTTTTAAATGTGCATGGCTTTCCTATGACATTTCAAGAATTCTAATTCTTTAAATATTTATTTGTATTCTCTTTCTCTCAATTTTTAAAAATGAATCTGTAATTCCACATCTGCATTCAAGTTCTAGTCTAAATGACTGTTCAATCAATGTTTTCATTGACTAGACTATTCCTATGCTGATAGGGTGTCTTTGCCTACAGTTCATAAGGAACAAAATGAAACTTATTAGATTTTCCCAAACCCCGTTCAATAACCCAACTTATATATGTTAGTCACTATTTTGACATATTGGTTTTCTTTCCTAATGTATTACATAAATCATGTTTTCCTATATAATCTATTACCAATAAATCACCATCCTAGTCTAACCCTGTCCACCTTTAGTCCTATACCCACAACCATGCACTCATACCACTGATATGATACTGAAAATATGACACTTATTAAAATGTTTCAATCAAATTTCTTATAAAAGAAGAAAATCTGGAAAGAAAATAAAATAGCAATACATTTCAAGATAACTGTTTTATATTAATAGATAGTTTGATTACAAATTGTAATAAATTGAACATCTTTGAAGAACTCAAAGGCCCTAGTAGACAATACTACATTTATAAAAACTGCCAGTTAAAGATATTCTTTTCTAAACAATTTTTATTGATGCATAAAAATTTGTTTATGAGGCGCATGTGGTATTTTGAAACATGAATACCATGTGTAATACTCAAATGACAGTATTTAGGATTCCACACTACAAACATTTATTACTTCTTAGTGTTGGGAAGATTTCAAACCTTCTCTACTTACTATTTTGAAACATACCATATATTGTTGATAACTATAGTGCCTCTACTGTGCTATTGAACACTAGAACTTATTCCTTCTGTCTGACTGTATGTGTGTAGCCATTGACAAACCTCACTTCACCTTCCTACCCCCAGCAGTCTCAGCCTCTGGTAAGTATCCTTCTATTCTCTACCTCCATGAGATCATTTTTTCTAGCTTTCACATATGAGTGAGAACATACAATATTTTCTTTCTGTGCTTGGCTTATTTCACTTAACATAATGACTTCTAGTTCCACCCATGTTGCTGCAAATGACAAAATTTCATTCTTTATTATGTCTGAATAATATTTCATTGTGTATATATACCACATTTTATTTATCCATTCATGCATTGACAGACTTTTAGTTGATTCCATACCTTAGCTATTGTGAATATACTGATTTGATTTCCTTCAGATAAATACACAGTAGTGAGATTCCTGGACCACATGATAATTACATTTTTAGTTTTTTGAGAAACCTATATACTGTTTTCCATAAAGGCTCTACTACTTTACATTCCTACCAACAGTATACAAGAGTTATCTTTTTTCTACATCATTGGCAGCATTTATTTTTGTCTTTTTGATAAGAGACATTTTAACTGGGGTAAAATTACATCTAATTGTGGTTTTGACTTGCATTTCCCTGACGATTACTGATATTGAGCTTTTTTTCCATATACTTACTGGCCATTTGTATGCCTTCTTTTGAGAAACGTCTACTCATATTATTTGCTCACTTTAAACTTATTGTTATTATTTTGTTGTTATTAACTTCCTTCTATATTCTGAATATTAGTCCCTTGTCAGATGAATAGTTTGCAAATGTTTTCTCCCATCCTACAAGTTTTGTCATTACTCTGTTCTTTCCTTTGCTGTGAAGAAACTTTGTATACATTTTAAAATGGCCTCATTTGTCTATTTCTGTTTCTGTTGCCTGTGATTTTGAGGTCTTAGCCATAAAATCTCTAGCTTAATGTTTTGAGGTATTTACCCTATGATACTGTCTTGTAATTTTATAGTTCTGGATTTTACATTATAGTGTTTAATCCATTTTAAGTTGATTTTTGTATTCGGTGAGAGGTAGGGAACTGTTTTCATCCCTCTGCATGTAGATACCCAGTTTTCCCAGTACTATTTATTCAACAGGGTGTCCTATTCCAAACTTAAGCTCTTTGCAATTTGTTGAAAATCAGTTGGCTTTAAATATATGGATTTATTTCTGGGTTATCTATAAACCAGTATAAATACTCCACTAGTTTCTGTGTTTGTTTTTATTACAATACCATGCTATTTTGGTTACTATATCTTTGTAGTACATTTTGAAGTTTGGTTTTGTCCTGCTCCAACTTTGTTCTTTTTGCTGAGTGTTACTTTGGCTACTTGGCTTTTTTGGGGGTTTCATAGGAGTTTCAGGATAGTTTTTTTCTATTTATCTCTGTGAAGAATGTCATTGGAATTTTGAAAGAGTTGCATTGAATCTATAGATTGCTTTGGGTTGTATGGTCATTTAAATGATATTAATTATTTCAGTCCATAAGCAAGAAACATCTTTCTATTTATATGTGTCCTTGAATTTCTTTCATCAGGGTTTTGTAGATTTCCTTGAAGAGGGCTTTCACCTCCTTGACTAAATCTATTACCAGGTATTTTATATGTTTTTTAGTTATTGTAAATGATATTGCTTTCTTGATTTCCCTCAGCTACTTTATTATTGGTATAGAAGAACTAGAATTTTTTGTATATTGATTTTGTATCCTGCAATTTTACTTTTTAGTTTCAAGATTTTTTTTGTGGTGTAGTCTACGTTTTTCTCAAATATGATGTTATTCGCAAGAAGGATAATTTTTCTTTCTCTTCCAGTATGATACTTCCATTTCTTTCTCTTGCTTGTTGGCTCTGGCTAGGACTTCTAGTACTATGCTGAATATGAATGGTAAAAGTTGGCATCATTGTCGTGTTTCTCTTTTTAGTTTTTTCTCATTCAGTATAATGTTAGCTGTGTGTTTGTCATACGTGGTTTTTATAATGTTGAGATATGTTTGTTCTATGCCTAATTTGTTGAGAGTTTTATCATGAAGAGTTAATTTTATCAAGTGGGTTTTGCATCTATGAGATAATTATATGATTTGTGTTCTTCCTTTTGTTGATATATCTCATTTATTGATTTGCACTATGTCAAACTATATTTTAATTCCTGTGACAAATCCTATAGGATGATAATGTAGTATATTTTTTATGTGTTCTTGGATTCAATTTGCTAGTATTTTGTTGAGGATTTTTGCATCTATGTTCATCAGGAATATTGGTCTGCAGTTTTTTGTTGTTGTTGCTGTGCCTTGTCTGTTTTTGGCATCAGAGTAATGCAGTCTTCTAGCATGAGTTTGGAAGTATTATCTTCTCCTTAATTTTTTGAGAAAGTTTGAGAAAAATTATGTTAATCATATTTTAAAGCTTGGTAGTATTCAGCGCTAATGACATCTGGGCTTTTTCTTTGTTGGGAAAATTTTTATTATTCATTCAATATCATTACCCATTCCTATGATCATTGTTGGTCTCTTCTATTTTTCTATTTCTTTCTTGTTTAGAAAGATAAGATAATTAATAAACTGCCAAATTGACTAAGAAAAAAATAAGACTCAAATGAAATAAAAATAAAAAAGGAGATATAAAAGTGATTCCTCAAAGGTAGTTTTTCTAAATATTCAAAATATTTAGAATATTTCTGGATTAGAAAGAAATACAAAACCTGAAGAGACCAATAATGGTAATGGTACATTGTACATGTATAGGAATTTATCCATTTCCTCTAAGTTTTCCAGTTTGTTCATATATAATTTTTCATAATAGTCTCTGATGATCCATTGTCGCTTTGATGTATATTTTTTATTTTAATTTCATCTATTTCAGTCTTTTTTCTGTTAGTCAACTAAGCAGTTTATCAATTTTGTTTATCTTTTCAAAAAAGTAATTTTTCATTTCATTGATACTTTGTATTGTTTTTATCCTTTTTATTTCATTTAGTTCTGCTCTGATATTTATTACTTCTTTACTTCTGCTAATTTTGGATTCTTTTTCCTTGCACTTTTAGTTCCTGAAAGTGCTTCATTATGTAGTTTATTTGCAATGTTACTGCTTTTTTGACATATGCGCTTATTGCTGCGAACTTCCCTCTTACCACTGCTTTTGCTGTATATCGTATGTTTTGATATATTATGTTTTCATTTTTATTTGTCTACAGAAAACTTTCTATTTTCTTATTGTCAGCATTGACCCAGTAGTCATTCAGGAACATGTTATTTAATTTTCATATATTCATACAGTTTGCAAAGTTTGTTACTGATTTCAAGGTTTATTCCATTGTCATTCAAGAAGACACTTGATATAATTTTGAGTTAAAAAAATGTGTCAAAACTTGTTTTGTAGGCTAACATATGAGTCTATTTTGGAGAATGTCCCATGTATCCAAGAATATGTTTTCTGCAGCTGTTGCATAAAATGTGTTGTAATTATTGTTGGGTCCATTTTGTTCTAAAGTTCAGTTTAGATCCAAAGTATTTTGTTGATATTCTGCCTAGCTATCCTGTTTATTGCTGAGAGCAGGGCATTGAAGTCCCTAATATTACTATGTAAGAGTATATAAATCCCTTTCAATCTAATAATATTTGTTTTATATATCTGGGTATTCCACTGTTGGATGTATATATTTAGAATTGTTATATTCCCCTGCTGAATTTATCCCTTTATCATTATTTAATGAATTTCTTTGTCTCTTCTCACTCTTTTTGACTCAAATCCTATTTTATGTGCTGTAACTCTAGCTGGTTTTACTCACTTTTGCTTTCTGTTTCATGGAATATTATTTTCCATTTATTTACTTTCAGTCTGCATGTGTCTTTTACAAGTGAAGTGAGTTTCTCATAGCATATATCTGGGTCTTCTTTTTTAATCATTTCAGCCAATCTGTATCTTCTAATTGGTGAATTTAATCCATTTATACTGAAAGCTATTATTGATAGGTGAGGACCTATTCCTGTCATTTTGTTAATTGTTTCTGGTTGTTTTGTATACCCTTAATTAATTTATTTATCTCTTGTATATCATTAGAGATTGGTGGTTTTCTGCAGTAGTAACATTTGAGTTCTTTCCCTTTCTCATTTCTGTGTCTTCTCCATCAGTAAGTTTCATGGCTATGTTTACCTAATGATACATTTTTTTCCATTCACTACTAGATGTAGGAGTACCCTAAACATTTATTGTAGGGATGATCTATTGGTGATGCATTCCTTCAGTTTTTTACTTACCTTTGAAAGACTTTATTTCTTTTTCATATTTGAAGGATAGCTGTGCTGGGTAATGTACTCTTGCCTGACACAATTTATGTTTCTTTCAGCAATTTGAAATATCATGACATTATCTCCTGTCCTGTATACTTTCTGTTGAAAAATCTACTGTTAGTCTGATGGAGCTTCCCTTGCATGTGACCTGACACTTTTCTCTTGCTCTTATTAGAATTCTCTCTTTATCTTTGACTTTTGACAATTTGACTATAATATACCTCGAAGAAGATCTTTTGGGGTGAATTTATTTGGTGTTCTGTGAGCTTCCTGTATCTGGATTTCTGTATTTACTCCAAGATTGAAGAAGTCTTCAGTTATTATTTTGTTTGATTGATTTTCTGTTCCTTTGCCAATCTCTTTTCCTTCTCTAATGCCCCAAATTCCAATATTTGGTCAGCTTACGGTGTCCCACATATCACACAGGCTCTACCCTCTCTTTTTTAGTTTTTTTGTTTGTTGATTGGTTGGTTTTATCTGACAAGGTTATTTCTAAACACCTGTCTTTAAGTTCAAAAATTTTTCCTTCTGCTTATTTAGTTTATGATTGAAGCTCTTGATTTTTTGTTTTCACTCACTGAATTTTTCATTTCCAGGATTTCTGTTTGGTTCTTTTTTAGAATATCCATTTTGCTAGTGAACTTCTTACTCAGATCATGAATGGATTTTCTCATTTCTTTTATATTTTTCTATATTCTCTTGTACTTCACTGATCTTAATATTACTAATTTGAATTCCATTTCAGACATTTCATAGATTTATTTCCCATTAGAATCTGTTGCTGAATAATTACTTTGTTCTTCTGAAGGTGTCATGTTTCCTTGCTTTTATATGTTTGTTATGTTTTTGAGATATCAGCACATCCGGTTTAACAGTCATTTCTTCCAGTTCTATGGACTGGCTTTCATAGGATAAGATGTTTTCCTATAGATGTATCTATAGTATTGTTTTGGTAGGGTGATTTCACTTTGATTCTCAGTGAATAGAGTAGTGTTATATGCATATGCATAGAGAGTAGTGTAGCAGTGTTACAATTTCTTCAGCTGTAATCAGCGTTAGTGGTGTCTGTGAGTTCTTCAGTAGCTTAGGGTGTGGTTGTTAGTGGAGGCCATGATGTGGCTTTGCTGGGGATGGGGATGCCAGGTGGGCCAATCCTCAGGTCCCATTGGTGGTGGCAGTGGACTGAGTGTGCTTGCTCTTGGGCCCCTGGACATCATACAAACAAACCAGTGGTAGCAGGTCCAGGCAGGTTAATCCTTGGGCCTCCAGACAGCTTGCTCAGATGTTGGCACTGGCAGTAGTTACCCAGTAGATGGGCAGATCCTCAGGCCTCTGGATGGAGTATGTCATATCAGTGATGGCAGTAGCAGTGGTGAGCCAACCTTTGGTCTCCCAGGTGACATGCATGGGCACCAGTGGTAATAACAGCAAGCTGTACAGCCTAGTACCCAGGCCCCCACGCAGTTTGTGTGTGTGTGTGTGTGTATGGGTGGGTGCTGACTGTGTTGATTGTAGCATGCTGGCAAGTCCATCCTGGAAGGTTGTCCCTGGAAGCAAGCAAGTCCCTGGAAGGCATGCATGAGTGTTAGCAGTGGTGGCTGATGTGGGTCATTCCCTAGGTCCCTGGAAGATGAATGTGGGTACTAGCAGAGGGGGGTGAAGCAGGGCAGAGCTGTCATCAGGCTCTTTTTTATTTGTTTGTTTTTGAGATGGAGTCTCACTCTGTCACCCAGGCTGAAGTGTGGTGGTGCAATCTCAGCTCACTGCAGCCTCTGCCTCCTGGGTTCAAGCTATACTCCTGCCTCAGCATCCCGAGTAGCTGGGATTACAGATGCCCGCTACCCTGCCCAATTTTTGTATTTTTAGTAGAAATGGGGTTTCACCATGTTGGCCAGGCTGGTCTCAAACTCCTGACCTCAGGTGATCCACCCACCTTGGCTCCCAAAATGCTGGGATTACAGGCGTGAGCCACCGTGCCTGGCCTTATCAGGCTCTTTGATGGTTCATGGGTGCAGGCCTCAACAGACAGCACTAGTCAATACTCAGGTCCCTGGTAATGTACGCAGGTAACATCACACAGAGAAGTCCCATCATCAGGACCTAAAGAGGTAGAAGGTGTGTGTTATAACCAGTGGCAGCAGGCAGGGAGAGTAAATTCCCAGGCTACTAGATGACATGTACAAAGACTGGTGGGGCAGTGCCAAGTGGGGTATGCGTTTCCTCAGACTCCTGTATGGTGCAGTTGACCACTGGTGATGGATGGGTCTGCTTGCACATGTCCACAATGACAACCAGAACGTGTCAGTCACCAGACTCTCAGACATTGTGCACAGGTCCCTGGAGAGAGGGGTATTGGGTGGGGTGGGCCTGTCCTCAGGTCCCTGATGCTGCACATGAACACAGGCTGTGGTGGGTAGACTGGGTGGATCCCCTACCCCCTGGACTATATGTGCAGGCACTTCTGGAGGTGGTGATAGTCCACCTGATGGTGTGTGTGGGTACCAACTGTAGCAGGTGGATGGATTGATCCCCAGACCCCTAGATGGCATAGTGGCACTAGTGGCAGTGAGCATGGGAGACATATCTTTAGGCCTGGGAGGGCACCTGGGTGGACTAGTCCCCAGGCTTTCTGAAGGACTGTGCAGGTGTGTAGTGGTCCTCCTGTTAGGATAGTTGCCGTCAGTGCCAGTGGCCCCAGGAAGGTGGCTCTCAGGCTCTGAAGACAATACGCTTCAGTTCCCTTTGTCTCAGGGATACCCTCCCCAGTTCACTTCATTAACCATTCCCTGGGATGTAGGACACTACGTAGGTTGCAGTGCTGGGGACCTGGCAACACTGCTAGGTCCAGCTGTTGTCATAATGTTGTAGCCTTCTAGGTGAACATAAGGGGATGTTAGCCCAACATAAGGCTGTTGGGCCCAAGGGCAGGATATAGTCCGGTGGAGGTTGTGATCTCAAAATAACACAATGCTGCAGCTGTTTTTGGTCTCAGTCGGTGTTTGGGACCTAGTGTAGACTCCCTCTCTGGACCAGTGTTATCATGTGAACTCTGGACAGCTCCCAACAAGAGGCTCTCCCATGGCTAGGACTGCAGCACTTCTCAGTAGGAATGTGGAACACTGATGACTTCTCACTTACCTTTTTCACACACTAGGTAGTTTCTCCTGTCTCTAATTCCAGCAGGGCTGGATGCTTTGCTTCTGCCCCCTTCTGTGCCTTAGAGGTACTTTGTCACTTCCCTGCTGAATTCTTGTGTTCTCTCTTAGATACTCTATTCAATGTGTGTTTATCTATTCGCTGTTTTGCTCCTTTATTGGGGAGGAGGCAAGTGCCAGGTGCCTCTACTCAGCCATCTTGAAGCCCCATCCGACTGTCACAGAGACATTCTAAATTTGCAACAAATTGAGTAAAACTTTTTTTTACATTTTAGAAAAATATTTGATATCCTTTACAGTATTAACACATTTGATATATAATTCAGTTTCCTAAACAATGGATCAATCATAGTCAATATTACAAAATATTTCAAAATATTGAAGCATCATCATCTCAAAAAAAAAATCTGAGGTATAATAAGCATCCAAATTTTGCTTGTGTCTCCTTCATTCCTTCTTGTATGTAGCATTAGAAAATTACACATTTTTAACATTAATTCTTGAATTTTGGTCTCTGATGTTGTTTGGTTCTGTGTCCCCACCCAAATCTTATCTTGTGGCTCCCATAATTCCCATGTGTTGTGGGAGGGACCCAGTGGGAGATGATTGAATCATGGGGGTGGGTCTTCCCTGTGCTGTCCTCATGATAGTGAATGGGTCTCAGGAGATTTGATGGTTTTAAAAACAGAAGTTTCCCTGCACAAGTTCTCTTTGCCGGCTGCCATCCACGTAAGACGTGACTGGCTTTTCCTTGCTTTCCATCGTGATTGCGAGGCCTCTCCAGCCCTGTGGAACTGTAAGTCCAATAAACCTCTTTATTTTGTAAATTGCCCAGTTTCGGGTATGTCTTTATCAGCAGTATGATATGGACTAATACAGTCTTATTTTCCATATAGGTAATTGCTTCTTCCATTATATTCAAAATTCTCAAAGTTTTCAATCAAAATTAAGACCCATGCTTAGAAATAAAAAACACTGTGTATTAATAGCTCTTATGAAAGCAGGAGAAGTTTTAAAACATTGATTTGTATCTAAAAGAAAAAGCAAAATTTGATAAATTTTTATCTTCTCTGTTGTGTTTTTTTTCTGTCAATAAATCATCAAAATGATACCCTTATTGAAAGAACATTACTATTTGTGACTATACAAGTACTTTAGAGATTATTAAGAATTATCTATCTACTTTGAATGTGAAAATATCTTGAATTGGCTATTATCAAGCACTACGGGAACTAAATATGGTGCAAGTCATAGAAAGCACCGAAGACAAAACTATGGCATATTATCCATTTTTCTTAAGAAGGTCAAATATGTAGTAACAAGTTTCTTTTTTTCCCCAAAGATAAAGTATTAGAGTATATGAAAAGAAAATAATAACCCTAACAGGTGTTAGTAATGTGAATCTTTGCCAAAAAGAAAAAGACAAGATTTGACAATAAAGGGCTGAATTGAAACCAGCCCCCCAAATTTTTCTAAGTGACATGGTTCCATTCTCATGGACATTCAGACCATACTCATATTTTTATACCTCAGAAAAAAACATGTGTTTTTAAATGAGGAGTCCTCATTTTCTATTAAATTGTGTAAGTTCTCTCAGAATAACAGTGCTTAATTCACATATTACTGCACTATCGATTATTTAGCCTGTACAACTTACTGTATCTGTTTAAATGTTTCTTACTTTACAGCATAAGAAACTCTATGAGAAAAGTGAGTTATTACACAAACTAACGTAGCAATGATGAATGAGTTTCAGGCCCAAAGAAATCTGCAAATCTCTTAGCCAGATGTGTACAGTGAGTAAATCATATTATATTTTCATCAAAGGACTGAGAAAATTTTAATAATGTACAGAATGTTGGCAGTTTATACTGCTCATTAGGAAACAATGGCTAATGCCCCAGCCGGAAGAATATACAGTTGATCAATATGACTTATTACAATGTGGGAATAAAGTGTCATCCCAACAAAGCAAACCATGCATGTCATTTTAGCTAGAGGGATACTCCTCAGTCTAATGAAGCAAGGCTGTAAACATCAAACTAGGACTTAGAAACATGTCTATTTTAAAATAATTAAAAATTTAAATTAAACATATGTTATAAAAACTCAGGATACAAGAAAATGATTAGAGAATGTAGCTTTTCTTTTAACTTATTTTTATTTTAACATTTTCCATTTACAAATAGGCAAAGCTTACTGATATTATTTAGATCATGTAACAAGAGACCCTTAAAGAGTGTTCATTATTTATTTCCAAATAAAAGACTACAGTAGTAACATACAGGTGAATGAAGTTAGATTAATATTTAGATGTTTTCTTAACATATCCCATAGGCTTATTCCAATATTGCCCTTGGTGAACATGCTTTGCACATGATTAACTGTCTGAAAAGTAAAAGAAGAACAAAAATACAAAGAAATTCCTTGCCAAAACACACTGTTGTATTGATCTCCATGACTCCTCTTTGAATAAGCATTACTATAATCAGTATCACATACAATTTTCTGTTTAGTTTTCATTTTCTCATTATAGACTTCCTCTTTAACTATTTATGTATAGATATTTAATACTTTAAACATAATATACTATTGTAACAATATACCAAGAATTATTAATGGTCCAGGAAGTTTTTCTTCCATCTTTTTTATCTCTCTTATGACACATAAGTATATCACTATTTTTTTTTAAACATTTTACTTCCTTCATAGCTCTCTCAGATGCGCCTTGTTCTATTCATCCAAATCCCCATAGCCCCCACTGCCCCTAATTTTGGCTTACCATAATCTCTCACCTAGACCATTACAGGAGTTCTTTATTTGAATTTTTTAAATATCCAATTTAGGTCAGCCTCTCAAGTCTATCCCTTGGACAGCTACTCGAGGGAAGTGCCTATTTCATAACATCTAAAATGCCCTAGATTATAAATCAACCCATTAATTACGAAGCACCAATAACATGAAATACAGGCTGCCAACTAAACTGCCATACAATCTATTCTAATCATCTAGAATATTTATACTTACTGAGATATTTTAACTTAGTTAGTATGTTATACATACTTTATCATAGTTCACTCTTGTGTATAAAAATATATTAAAAAACAATTGCTTATGGAATTTCTATATCATCTTCATATTTACAGTATGACTCTTCTGAGTCATTTTTTAAGCTCATACTTTTTTTTTTTTTGAGACAGAGTCTTGTTCTGTTGCCCAGGCTGGAGTGCACTGGTGTGATCTCGGCTCACTGCAAGCTCCGACTCCCAGGTTCATGCTATTCTCCTGCCTCAGCCTCCAGAGTAGCTAGTACTGCAGGAGCCCGCCACCATGCCCGGGTAATTTTTTTGTGTTTTTAGTAGAGGCTGGGTTTCACCATGTTAGCCAGGATGGCCTCGATCTCCTGACCTCGTGATCTGCCCACCTCGCCCTCCCAAAGTGTTGGGATTACAGGCGTGAGCCACCACGCCTGGCCTCGCCCTCAGCTCATAGTTTTTAAACTGATGTTCTTCAATTCAGTGTTGTCCTCTGTGACATCGAGAGCATTGACACGGTAGCATTTAAATCTTTAGTTCTTAATTTAGTTGGTTATGTGTCCATTTTTAAATGGGTGGGGAGGTACGGTTTTCCTCCTGGGGTATAACTAAACAAATATTGTCCAAATACACCTTGCTCCAAATCCAGAGAGTGAGCCTGGATTATTTGAGTGAGACAGTTCTTGCCAATCTCATTTCCTGAACAGGATTTCTTTCTCATTTCCCCAGGCCACTGCTGGAAATCCTGTCACATGTGAATATAAATTTCAGTTGTCTGTGGGTTAGTTCAGAAAATACAGTATCTTTCCTTCATGCAAAGCATGATTACATCCAAGATCTACTACAAAAATAAACTTTTATAATGTAACCCATATATAAGCATGAGACTAGTTGTGTGTTCCATGAAAGCCTCCAGAATGAGGATTGTCCTGCTTTATAGAATTTCATATCTCCATTTTGAGAAAACAAATACCATGTGTCCAATCAATTATTAATAGAAATTATACTATAAGTCAAGATGTAAGTTACCTTAAAGTGACATATATTAAATAATTTTTATATTTCATGTATTTAGCAAGTTAAGAATGTTATCTCTACTCTATTAAGTTTAAGCTCTATGATACATGATAATCAATTTTTCCTTCCTATTCTGTTAATTTAATTGGTAAATAAAAATAGTTTGTAGAGATTATTTTAATTGGTATGTTTTCATATCACACATAAGCTTTATAAGTGAATAAGCAAATATAGGTGCCTTGTGTCATAATAAATTATTGGTTAAATATAGCTTCCACAGTTATACAAAAACAGTATTGGTATAAGTTACAAAAATAGAGATGTTGGACAGTTCTGTCTAGAAAGAAAAGATTATTTCAGTTCTCCACATATTTAACTTTTTATTTTTCATACCAATAATGATGAAACCAGCTCATAAAAGTATGTTGCCCAGTTTTTATCATGAGTGTTTATTTTAAAAGGTTGGCTTTGACTTTGATGTCTAATAGCATGCATCTAATTATCTTTGAAGTAAATTTCTTCTTATTAGCTAATGCATTTAAAATTAGTAAAAATATGTTTATAACTATCACCATTTGGGAATTGTCAAGACAGTATTTACTGAAAGGCTCTGAAATTCCTTACTGAAATAAAAGATAAAAAATTGTTTTTCATTATAAATGCCTTGCTGGTTCTTTTCCTGGCATAGCCCAGGAAAGGAACTAGAATTATTTAAGCCTTTTGAGTAAGTGTTTGACATTTTCATACTTGGTGGAGATTTATCTGACATAAGTATGCAAAATAAGTTAAATGGAAGAGAATCTGGAATCATAAAGATAAATATAAGTATATGCAGGATAAAGTTAGTGTTGGAAATAATGAGGATCTCAAAACTAGATTCCAAATAGCAAAATTATGTATTACATATAAATTATATATGATTATATACAATATAATAAAATATATATAAACATTGGTAAATGAAAATATAAATATAAATTCAAATGACCATATTTGAATAGAAAGTAAAACTAGAAGATTAACATTTGATTTTGGTTGTTGGTACATTACAAAAATAGAGAAGTTGAAGACAGTTCTGTTTAAAAAAAATGACCAATTTAACTTTTGTTATGTGTTATGTTAACATATAACATAAAGTTAACATATTTAACTTCTCATTTTTGAGTGTTATAACATCCATGATTTAAATTCACAAATGCTTGTGTGCTAAGTGTTAGAAATTCAAAATTAATAAGATGATACCCAACTAAAAATTCTCAATAGATAAGAAAATTGTTGTAGAAATATAATAGGCTTGAACGTATGAGATCTGAAAATAAAAAAGAAATCTAGCCTAGTCAAATGAGAAACAAATAAAGATAATAGGAAAGTTTCAATAAAACACTAAAATGCAGAAGACAAATAGTAAGAATAGAAATAGAATGAAGATAAGTGCTTTGGCAAAGTAGAGGCTCCACAACTTAATGTTAGCGTAATCACTCTGTGCATGAATAAATAAATTAAATGAGATAATAAAGAAATGGCATTGAGATTCAAACTAAGTAGCTCACTAAGTATTCAGCACAGTGTCCAGAAAACAGATTCTTAGAAATTATTGGTTACTTTTACAGAGGTTAATTACAGAAAAGTGAGAAAGAAAATGTCAAGTCAGATGTAAGCACCTATTTAAAAAAATCTTAAAATACTCAAATAAAATTGCCAAAGACTCAAATGGTTTATAGGAAACTTGCAGAGGCATAAAAGTATTTCATAGTGTGTCATAAGACTGTGGAATAGATTAGTTTAATATACAGAGTAAAACAGCAACGTATAATGTTAAATCAGATAACTGCTATGGTTTTATAATCTCAGTAATAATAAAAACATGGAGAGAGAGAGAACTCAGTCATCAAATCCAAGATTCATCTTGAAGTGTTTCTATACTATAGCATTAGTGCTAAGATCTCGGCTCTGTGGCCAAATTATCTGGCTTTGACATTTTGGACAAGTTATTTAAACTCTTTGTGCTTTAATATTTTCTTCTATTAAGAGAAGATAATAATGTCAATTTTCTTACAAAGTTGTGCATAATGTATGAATTCATACATATAAACACATAGAAAAGTACATGGCCTATAGTAAGTTTTTCCAAAAGAATGAAAGCTTTAACTATTGCCTGTTGTGCATACTACATGTTTCCTAATGTACATTTTAAGTTAGCATTTTCCATTCTAATTCTAATGGTATTAATGTTCAAAGTATAAGTAATAAATGTTCACACATAGTCCTTCCAATTTAGAGCTTATACAGAAAACATTAGTTTCCAATTCCTCCTCCACAACACCACCCACAATGACTCAATAGTCTAAATATGCTCATTATTTTTCCCACCATTAGGACAAAGTTTCTCCCGGATCATGGAAATTCCCTTTTGTCTCCTACATCTTTTCTATCAAATTCTATTTTCAGAATACTTAAAAAGAAATCCAGCTGAGCTATAGTAATAACTTAAGCGTTTATGTTGCATTAAGACTTGAAAGTTATATTGAGGTTTCTTCATTTTCTATCATTTGGAAAGAAAAAGTCATCAATCATTATTCCTGTTTTATCAATTTAAAAAGAAAAAACATCAGGAGAAAACAAGCAATCACTCTATATATAAACTGGGTTAAATGATAAGTTATTTGACACATGTCAACAGGTTAAAATTTAAAAATAGTGTGTTAGTCTTCTTCACAGTCGTGTTTTGGCATTTATAACTGATAGGTATGACATATCAAATGGACACATATCAAATGCCCTTTCTTAACACAAAAGATATATTTCATCCAAAATAGTCAGAAACTGACAACATGACATAGCTTGATATAATTTACATATTTTCACATTGTGTTATGCTTGATCATTTATCATATCCTACCATATATGTTTCCTGTTTATCTCTTAATGTTAGCTCATAAAATTATGGTTTATGTCTGTAGGTTATAACAATATCTTCACCCTGCCAAAGTTAGGTAAATATTTGTTGAATGAAGCAAGTACTAGTACGCTTATATTCATACAGGCTGACAATTTACACACTAAAGTGTGTGTTCCTTGAAGGTAGGAACCATATATTTTATTTCTGTATCCTTGGCAACTCACAGGCTGTTTGAAGCACAACAGGTGTACAACAGATACTTTTTACAGAAAAAATAAGTACTTTAATGAAACAAAACACAGAATCTTTTGAAAGTGGTCATGGAAGATAAAGTTCAATAGACAGATGGGTAAAATTTGGAGAGATATTTTAAATGCCAAGGATTATAAATTTAAAATTTTACATTTTAATTAATATTGCAGTTATGGCATCTAATGGATATATCATGAAACAACCTTTATGAACTTTGCTTTCTCAGTTACAATGAGGAAAATAATAACACATTTGTCACCTGGGTAAGTTAGTTGTAATCTGACATCATAACTGACCTTTCAGCAGATCATTCCATCATTCTATCGACTCAACTAATTTGGGGTTACAGGGAATGTGTTAAGACTAGTGAATACCCTTGGCATGTGTCTCTTGACCAACTGCCTTTCCTGTAATGTGTCCTCTAATCAGGTAGGATACATGTGAGATGAAATAGTAACACACGAGAGAATCTAAATCTATGAATGTTGGTGTTGATAGATGTGCTTCAAGTTCTTATAAAAATACAACATACAGCTCCAACTGTGATAAAAGCGTTGAAAATAATCAACCCTATCCAGGTGGCTGCCTAGACTCCTAGGAATAATGAAATATTGAAAACTCATTAATCTCTGCTTTTGACAGACTAGGCATTCAGATTAGCCTTGCTAGGAGAAAGTCTACATTGTTAAGTGTGTGCAGTCTCCACCATGGTCATTTTGTTCATGGGCTCATTTAAAAAGCCATATGGAGGTGGAGTAAGACAGTGGAATAGAAGGCTCTGCTGATCATCCTCCACCCCCAACCAGGACACTAAGTTAACAACCATCTACACAGAAACACAAAACAGAATAAAACCACTTTCATAAGAACCAAAATTCAGGTGAGCATTCCTAGTACCTGGTTTCAACTTCATATCGCTGAAAGAGGTACTAAAGAGATAGAAAAAAACAGTCCAGAATCTCCAGTGCACTCCTGGCAACAGTAGTGTGGTGTTGAGAGCATCTCTGGGCCCTGGAGGAGGGAGAACACAGCAGTTGTGAGGCACTGAACTCAGTACTGGCCTGTGAGAGCAGAAGGGAAAGCTGCAGCAAACTCAGCCGATGCCTGCCCGCAGATGGAGCATTTAAGCCAGTCATAGCAGAGAGGAATCGCTGATCCAGTGGTCCAAACTTGAGGGTCCGCAAATCTCACCGCAGAGGGCTAAAGTTCTCTGCGTCTCTGAGTAGACTTGTAAGGTTGTCCAGGTCATTAGGACTGCAACTCTTAGGTGAGTCCTAGTGCTGAACTAGGCCAGGAGACAGTGGACTTGTGGACACATGACATACTGAAACACCGGCTGGGGCAGCCAAGGGAATGCTGGCAACATCCCTCCTCTAACCCCAGGTGGTCCAAATGAGACCCCTTCCTTCTGCTTGGGAAGAGGAGAGGGAAGAGTGGAGAGGACTTTGTCTTGCATCTTGGATACGAACTCAGCCAAGCAGGATAGGGGACCAGACAGAGTTGTGAGGCCCCTGTTCCATGCCCTAGCTCTCAGATGACATTTCTAAAAACACCCAGGGCCAGAAGGGAACCTAACCTGCTGCCTTGAAGGAAAGAACCTAGTCTTGGCCACATTTATTACCTGCTAACCAAAGAGTCCTTGGGCCCTGTATAAAAAGCAGCAATACTCAGGTACTATATGGAGAGCTTTGGTGAGCCTCTGAGACTTGCTGGCTTCAGGTGAGACTCAGCACATTTTCAGCTGTAGTGGCTACGGGGCAAAACTTCTTTAGCTTGAGAAAATCAGAGGGAAAAGTAAAGAGACCCTTGTCTTGCACCTTAGATACCAGCACTGTCACAGGGAGGCAGAGCACTAAGCAAGCTCTTGGAGAATCTGACTCCAAGACTTGACTCTTGAATGACATTTCTGCACCTGCCCTGGGTCAAACGGGAGACCACTGCCTTAAAGGGTGAGTCCCAGGCCAGGCAGCATTCACTACAAGCTAACTTATGGGATTTTGGGCCTAAGGGAACATTGTCTGGTAACTACTGAGTGAGGCTCTTTTGCCTTTGGAAAGGGGAGGGAAGAGTGAGAAGGACTGTGTCATGTGGTTTGGGTGCCACCTTATCTGCAACACAATAGAACACCAAGTAGACATCTAAAGTTTTTAACTGTAGTCTCTGACTCCTAAAAAGCACCTCTGGATTCTTCAGGGCCTGGGAGGCTTCACTTCCATGGAGGAAAGGAGACAAGCCTGGCTTGCTTTTCCACCTGCTCATTGTAGAGTTCCAGGGCTTTGAGCAAACATAGGCAGTAGCCAGGGAGTGGTTACAGCAGGCCTTGGGAGACACCCAGTGCTGTGCTGGCTTCAGGTCTGACCCAGTGCAGTCATAGTAGTTGTGGCAACAGGGGCGATTGTGTCACTTCACCTGCAGCTTTAGGTGATGCAGAACAGAGAGAAAGGCTCTGAGAGAAAGTAAGGGAAGAGTACAAGAGTCTCTGTCTGGTAATCCAGAAAATTCTCCTGAATCTTGTTAAGACCATCAAGGCAGATACCTCATGGGTCTGAAAGTACCACAGTGTTACTGGGTTTGTGGTGGCCCCTAAAGTGACTACAGCTTTGATCACAACACTCAAGTCCTTTCAAATATCTGGAAAGCCTTCCCAAGTAGGACAGCTACAAATTAGCTCAGACAGTGAAGACTACCATAAGTATCCAACTCTTCAATACCCAGACCCTGAAGAACATCTACTAGCATCAACACCATCCAGGAAAACATGACCTCACCAAATGAACTGAGTAAGAAACCAGGGACCAGTCCTGCAGAAACAGATGTGTGACCTTTCAGAATACCCGTGTGGTGGAAACTCAAATAAATTCAAGATAACACAGAGAAGAAATTCAGGATTCTATCAGATAAATTTAACAAAGAGATTGAAATGATTAAAAGAATCAAACAAATTCTGGAGCTGATAAATGCAATTGGCATACTGAAGAATGCATCAGTGTTCTTTAATAGCAGAATGGATCAAGCAGAAGAAAGAATTAGTGAGCTTGAAACAGGCTATTTAAAAATACGCAGTCAGAGAAGACAAAATAAAAAAGAATAAAAACAATGAATCATGCCTACGGGATCTAGAAAACAGCTTCAAAAAAGGCAAATCTAAGAGTTATTTTCCTTTAAGAGGAGATTGAGAAAGAGATGGGCGTAGAAATGTTATTCAAAGGAATAACAACTGACACTTTCCCAAGCCTAAAGAAAAATACCAGTATCTAAGTACAAGAAGGTTCCAGAACACAAAGTAGATTTAATCCAAAGAAGACTACCTTCAGGTGTTTACTAATCAGACTCCCAAAGATCAAGGATAAAGAACAGATTCTAAAAGAAGCAGGAGAAAAGAACCAAATAACATAAAATGGAGCTGTAATACATCTGGCAGCAGACTTTTCAGTGGCAACTTTATAGTCCAGGAGAGAGTGGCATGACCTATTTAAAGTGCTGAAGGGGGAACATTTTTTTTACCTTAGAATAGTATATCCAGTGGAAATATCCTTTAATACCAGACCTGCCCTACAAGAAGTGCAAAAGGGAGTATGTCAATCAGAAATAAAAGGACATTAATGAGCAATAATTTATCACCTGAAAAGTACAAAACTCAAACTCACTGGTAATAATAAGTACACAGAAGAACACATAATATTGTAACACTAACTGTTGTGTGTAAACTACTCTTATCCTAAGTAAAAAGAGTAAACAATGAAATCAAACCAACCCTTCATTAAAGGAAGATAAGAAGGAAAGAGAGAAGAAAAAGAAGACCACAAAACAACAAGAAAACAAGTAACAAAATGGCAGGAGTAAGCCCTCACTTATCTATAATAACATTGCATATAAATAGACTAAACTTTCCAATCAAAAGACTGGCTGAATGGATAAAAAAACAAGACACATTGATCTTTGACCTACAAGAAACACACTTCACCTATAAAGACACAGGTAGACTAAAAATAAAGGAATGGAAAAAGATATTCCATGCCAATAGAAACCAAAAAAGGAGCAGGATACTTCTATTAGACAAAACAGATTTCAAGACAAAAACTTTAAGAAAAGACAAATAAGATCATTATATAATGATAAAGGGGTCAATTTAGCAAGAGGACATAACACTTTTAAATATAATATATACCCAACACAGGAGTACCCATAAATATAAAGCAAATATTATTTGAGCCAAGGGAGAAATAGGCCCCAATAGAATAATAGCTGGAGACATCAACACCCCACTTTCAGCGTTGGAGAGAGCTTCCAGACAGCATATCAACAAAGAAACATAAGACTTAATCTGCACTATAGATCAAATGTATCTAACAGAAATTTACAGTACATTTTATACAAGAGCTGGAGAATATACATTCTTTTCTTCAGAGTATGGATAATTCTCAAAGACAGAACATATGTTAGATAACACAAGTCTTAAACCAATCAAAAATGGAAATAATATCAAGCATCTTCTGTATCACAATGGGATAAAACTAGAAATTAAGAACAAGAGGAATTTTAGAAACTATACAAATACATGTCAGTTAAATAATATGCTCCTGGGCTGGGCCTGGTGGCTCATGCCTGTAATCCCAGCAATTTGGGAAGCCGAGGCAGGCGGATCATTTGAGGTCAGGAGTTCGAGACCAGCCTGGCCAAAATGCTGAAACCCCATCTCTACTAAAAGTACAAAAATTAGCCAGGCATAGGGTTATGTGCCTGTAGTCCCAGATACTCGGGAGGCTGAGGCAGGAGAATCGCTTGAACCCGGGATGTGGAAGTTGCAGTAGGCTGAGATTGTGCCACTGCACTCCAGCCTAGGTGATAGAGGAAGACTTTGTCACAAAATAACAATAATAATAATAATATGCTCCTGAATGACCAGTAAGTCAATAAAGAAATTAAGAAAAAAATTGAAAAAAATGTTTTGAAACAAATGATAATGGGAACACAACACACCAAATCCTGTGGGATACAGCAAAGGCCGTACTAAGAGGGAAGTTTGTAGTTATAAATGCCTACCTCAAAAAAGAGGAAAAATTCAAATAAACAATCTAATGATGCATCTTAAAAAACTAGAAAAGTGTAAAACAAATCCAAAATTAGTAGAGGAAAAGAAATAATAAACATCAGAGCAGAAGTAAATGAAATTGAAATGAAGAAAATAATACAAAAGATCAATAAAACAAAAACTGTTTTTTTTTTTTTTTTGAAAAGTTAAAGAAACTTGACAAACCTTTAGACAGGCTAACTAAGAAATAAACAGAGAGGATCCAAATAAATAAAACCAGAAATGAAAAAGGAGACTTTACAGCTAATACTGCAGAAATTCAAAGGATCATTAGTGGCTACTATGAGCAAATATATTCCAATTTATTGGAAAATATGGAAGAAATGGAAAAATTCCTAGATGCATAAAACCTACCAAGATTGAACCAAAAGGAATTCCAAAACCTGAACAGAGTAGTAACACGTAATGAAATCAAAGCCAAAATAAAAAGTCTCCCAGTAAAAAAAGTCAGGGACATGATGGCTTCACAGCTGAATTCTACTAAACGTTTAAAGAACTAATGCCAATCCTACTAAAACTATTCCAAAAAGTAGAGGAGGAGGGGATTCTTCCAAACTCATTCTATGAGACCAGTATTACCCTGATACCAAAACCAAACAAAGACACACACACACAAAAATAAATAAATAAATAAATAAATACTACAGGCCATATCTCTGATGAATATTAATGCAAAAATCCTTAACAAAATACTAGCAAATTGAATTCACCAATATGGTAGAAAGATCGTTCATCATAACCAAGTGAGACTTATTTCTGGGATGCAACATGGTTCAACATATGTAGATCAATAAATGTGATACATCATATTAATAGAATAAAAGACAAATTTTATGGTCATTTCAACTGATGCTGAAAGAGCATTTGACAATATTCAACATACATGACAAAATTCATGATAAAAACCATCAAAAACCTAGAGATAGGAGGAACATGCCTAATCATAATAAAAGCCAGATATGACAGACCCACAGCTAGTATCATACTGAATGGGGAGAAACTGAAAGACTTTCCTCTAGCATCTGTAACATCACAAGGATGCCCACTGTCAACACTGTTATTCGACATTGTACTGGAAATCCTAGCTAGAGCAGTCATACAAGAGGAAGATATAAACGGTATCCACATTGGAAAGGAAGAAGTCAAATTATCGATTTTTTTTGCAAATAGTATGATCTTATATTTTGTAAAACCTAAATACTCTACAAGAAAACTATTAGAACTGACAAACAAATCCAGTAAAGTTTCAGGATACAAAATCAACATACAAAAATCAGTAGCATTTCTATATGCCAACAATGAATAATGTAAAAAGGAAATAAAAAAAATCTGCCATTTACAATAGCCATATGTAAAATTAAATACCTGGAAATTAACCAAATAAATGAGAGATCACTATAATGAAAACTGTAAAACACTAATGAATGAAGTTGAAGAAGACAATAAAAAATGAAAAATTATTCTATGTTCATGGATTGGAATAATCAATATTGTTAAAATGCCTATATGACCCAAAGTAATCTACAGATTTAGTGCAATCCCTTTCGAAATACCAATTACATTCTTAACAGAAACAGGAAAAAAAATTCTAAAATTTGTATGGAACCACAGATAACCCAGAATAGCCAAAACTGTCCTAAGCAAAAAGAACAAAACTGGAGAAATCATGTTACCTGATTTCAAATTATACTACAGGGCAAACAAACCCAAACAGCATGGTACTGGCATAAAAACAGACACATAGACCAATGGAACAGAATAGAGAACCCAGAAACAAATCTACACACCCACAGTGAACCCATTTTTGACAAAGGTGCCAAGAACATACACTGGGGAAAAGACAGTCCCTTCAATAAATGGTGCTGGGAAAACTGGATATCCATTTGCAGAAGAATGAAACTAGATACCTCTTTCCTTTTTTCTTTTTTTTTTTAGATTTTCATATTTATTGGACATTTGGATTGGTACTTCCCAGAATTGCTAAATCATATCTATGATCAATTAAAACTTTTTTTTAAAACAAAACCTCTTTAATATTAATCAACCCTTTATCTTTAAAAAGCATTACAAATATATTTGCCCAAACTATGGTTTTCCTACTGACTTTTTAATTGAACTTTTTTACCCATATAGTTAAAAAAAATATAAATCAATTGTCATCCCAAATCCTAGATTATACATATGCATTTTATTTGATTTTTTGAATTTTACATTATTTTAAAATTTTATTTGAAATGTTTTATATATGGTACAAGATAGGTAAGATAAGAAGATAACTTATGACATATACAAAAATAAAATAAAAGTGACTTAAAGATTTGATTCTAAGACTTCAAACTATGAAACTACTACAAGAAAATATTGGGAGAAATCTCCAGGACATCAGTCTGGACAAAAATTTCTTCAGCAATATCCAACAAGCACAGGCAATCAAAGCAAATATAGACAAAGGGATTACATCAAGTTAAAAAGCTTCTGCACAGCAAAGCATACAATCAACAATGTGAAAAGACAATGCACAAAATGGGAGAGAATATTTGCAAACTATCCATCTGACAAGGGGTTTATAACCAGAATACATAAGGAGCTCGAACAATTCTATAGGAGAAAAAATCTAACAATCTGATCAAAAAATGGGCAAAAGATTTGATTAGACATGTCTCAAAAGAAGACATACAAATGGCAAAAGAGCATATGAAAAGGTGCTCAATATCGTTGATCATCAGAGGAATGCAAATAAAAACTGCAATTATATATCATTCACCCCAGTTAAAATGGCTTATATTCAAAAGACAGGCAATAACAAATGCTGGTGAGGATATACAGGAAAGGGAACCCTTGTATACCATTTCTGGGAATATAAATTAGAACAACCACTATGGAGAACAGTTTGGAGGTTCCTCATAAAACTAAAAGTTGAGCTAGCACATGATCCAGCAATCCATGGCTGGGTATATACCTAAAAGAAAGGAAATCAGTATATGGAAGGGATATCTACATTCCTATCTTAGTTGCAGCACTGTTTACAGTAGCTAAGATATGGAAGCAACCTAAATACCCATCACCAGATGAATGGATACAGAAAATGTGGTACATATACACAATGGAGTACTATTCAGCCATAAAAAGAATGAGATCCAGTCATTTGCAACAACAGGGATGCAACTGGAGATCATTATGTTAAGTGAAATAAGCAGGCATAGAAAGACGAACATCACATTTTCATTTATTTGTGGGATCTAAAAATTAACACAATTGAACTCATGAACATAGAGAGCGGAAGGATGTGACCAGAACTGGGAAGAATAGTGATAGGATGGAGGGGAGGTGGGGATGATTAATGGGTCAAAAAAATAGAAGAATGAATAGGACCTACTATTTGATAGCACAACAGGGTAACTATAGCCAATAGTAACTTGATTGTATATTTTAAAATAACTTAAAGAGTGTGGCTGGATTGTTGATAACTGAATGAATAAATGCTTGAAGGGATAGATAGTTCATTCTCTGTGATGTGCTTATTTCACATTACATGCCTGTATCAAAGCATCTCAGGTACCCTGTAAGTATACATACCTACTATGCACCCACAAAAATTAAAAACTAAAACTAAAAAAAGCAATACGACTAGGGGAAAATATATACTGTTACCCACAGGACGGCTCATCTTGTCTACCAGATTACTGATACTTTGCACCAAAGTGGATTTTTTCCTAGTGGGAATTTAGATAAGATATAAATATCTTCACACTGTGTCCATTCTAAAAGCTATAGCTCTATTCCTATTTCCAAGAAATCCTTGGAGAATATTCTTCTCTTTTTTTCCCAATATGATCAGAAACTTAGATAGCAGCCAATTCATTAGCTGCCCCTAATCAATCACTGTAGATGCATTAATCAGGCCATCTCTCCTTCCCTAGGAAGTGAACTATCAAAAGGATTTTTCTTTACCACGGTGTTCAAGGGTTTTTATGGAGCACAGATGTATGCAGTAGCAGTCTCCTTCCAGCCAGTACCAGTATATCTTGGAAATCTAACAGTAAACCAGCCTCAAATTTTTTGTAACTCCATTAACTGATCATGGGAAACTCCCCATGAGGTCATATGAGTAGCTGAGGGAGAGGCAGTGAAGCAGCAGGAGCAAGTACCACGGGACTCTGAGCCATCTGTTCATACAGTTTATTTGTGCCTTCCCAAACCTATGTGGCCAAGCATAATATATACCATTTTCATTTCACAATGGAATGCTGCTATGCACATCCAATTTTATGGTTCAGTGGATCAGATCACCCACAATAATTCATGATGTACAATACAAGTTATATAGTTGTGGTGTCCCATGAACAGGTGTTCATTCTACAAACTCCCAATAACAAGGCAGGGCTGCATTTCAAATAGAGAATAGTTATTGGGAGAAGATATGGCTTTATTTCAGAACCTTAAAAATCTGTGCTGTTATCCTTTTGTGATGGTTCTCCAGAAGTTCTATGTAACTTCTCTGTTTATCACAATACTTCCAATACCATTGGATCTACTAGACCATAAAGCACAAGTGGCTGGCAATATGAACATTAGCTCAGAATTAAAGCTGAGTCTTTTTTTTTTTTTTTTTTTTTTTGGTTTCAGTGCTGAGCCTTGTTGGTAAATCAGCAAATGAATCAAAGCAGATTTTCAAATGTGGTTTTTATTCCAAATGTGAGGCACACAAAGCTTGTGTCTCTGTGTCAGAGATGCAAGGTACAGCAATGTATTTCATGCTTTAAAGTAAATGGTCCTACATACCCTCACTGAATCACTGAAATAATACTGTTCACAGCTAAACTTTAACCTGTATAAGAATGTGTTGAAAGATGCTTAAACACTTCATAACATATATGATATCTTATTAAACACTTGAATTCAATTTGAAACCTCATCTATGGGGCACAATCCTAGTTTACTATTTCCCGTTTACTAGGTCATATCAGTACACTGTCATCCATGTAATGAGTGAGCACAATGCTCGGTAAGATATCCAGGTGATCAGCATCTCTCTAGACTATGTTATGACAGAGAATGGTACCTTTGACATAGCGTTAAGGCAAGCTGCTTTTCCCTGTCATTCAGGCAAATTTCTTTTGATTATTCTTATAGGGATGGGAACAAAAAGCATTTTTTTCCGGGTCAATAACTGGATAATGGACACCAAAGCCCTTGTTTATCTGCTAGTATAAAGACATCATATCTAGAACTGGAGCTGTGATTGGCATTACCATCAGACTGCATTTGAGATAACAGTCCTTATTCATAACATACCTGGCTTATTCATGGGTCAAATACAGAGAAAAAATAGGAGAGGGATCATCACATCTGCATTTTTTCATTATCTAATTTTGGTACTTAAATCTGTTATTTTCTTCAAGGAATGAATCATTGACATCTTAGAAAGTAGAAAGGGAGACAGAGACCGTTTCAGAGACTTCTACTTGACCCTTCGTAACATAAAATCTCCACACTGGTTGGGGAAACCCACGTGGCGTTCTGCCAGTTATTACCACCCTAACGGCTACAAGTGGAAACATACCCATAGGATTGGTCTGTGGCACACTGAACCACAATAAGACTGACTTGAATCACAGTTCCATTGATCACTTAAGTGCTCAAACTGAAGTGGTTTTCCAGATCTCTAGAGATTAATATGAATTTAAGATTCAATATCTTATAAGTCCGGGAAGTTCTGATTACTACCCTTTGCCCATTGTATAGTCACTCTGGGACATGACCACAGGTCCCTCCGGGGAAGGCCGGAGAGAAGAGTCATGGGATTTACCTGAGGCCAATATAGGTGGGAATGTGGTTTTTTTTTTTTTTCTTTATCTGAATTTCATAGATATTGACAGATAAAGATATAGAGATATAGACATATACATGTGTGTATCTTGATGCTGAAAAACTACGAACAGATAACAGTGGATATCAGTTTACCCGACATCTGTTTGTCACTCTCTTCCCATATTGATTGTTTTGCAAAGTGTAAATCTCATCATTACAGAGTGAGATCTATCAAGCTGCCTTGTCTGGTTCACCTGCTGTAGGATGCGTTTTAGTGATTTGGGTTTTGGAAATCATATGTCCCTGTTTATGACATTGATTTTGGCTGAATTACACAGGGAAAGACATACACAATGGGCCATCCGCTTTTCTCATGCTGATTGTGGCAGTAAGAGCATATCCTGAAACTGGCAGCTGGTGTGGCAGTTCCTAATTCAGCACTGTCTGAACTATGGCAGAAATTATGTACTTCTGTCACTAGGAGCTGTGGCAGTTCCGTGGCAGCCTACTGACTTAGTGCTTCTTGATTGTGGTAATTGCTGTCACCCCTTTGGAGGACCTGTGCTACAGTATGGATGGCTAACAATCATCCCAAGAGGCTCAGTCAAGAGTTTGTTTGTTTCTTCAGTCCTCCCAAGCGTACAGTGACTTATCTATATATCCCTAAATAATCTCCTTTCAACTTAAATTAGAGCTGATTCTGCTGACTAGAAGTAGCAACACTAAACCATAAATTAGTTGTTTTTCCATCTCTCTGTACTCATTTGTCTAGGGGCTGAATGTGATACAACAGTGATTTTGCTTGCCACATGATCTAAAGCCATGTTAGACTGCATTAATATTTGCACATTGTATTTGAATTGATTATCATACCTTTGTGACACACTTTTAAGACAGCATTAATACAACGAAGGATATCCATGCAACAACTACCACATTGAACTCAAGACATGGTGTTTGAAGAAAATCTGGGAAAGTGAAGAGATTTAGCCTAAGTAGAATTAGGATGGATTTGAGCATTGTTGTGGAATACATGCACCTCATATTTCGTGCTCTGATGAACAAAGAAAAATATTTGGAATTCAGTAAGCTATGAATTCAGTAGGCTATAAGTCAGTAAAGGACAGGTACATTTTAAAATTCCTTTTCTATCTAATCATAGTGTTTTATGTAAGACTTCAATATCATAGGCCTTCAAAAATATGCTAATGTAATTAATAAGGGGGTAGATTTTGAATTTAACATAAAAAGGAATCTTTCAATAATTTTAATGGCTGATTGAGACAGTTCTTGCCAGAGAATTGTTCCTGTCACAATATAGTTTCAAGCAGAGGCATAATAATTATTTATTAGGATATTGGAGAGTAGATGCCAACACTTGATAAGAGGTATATTAGATGAGGAATACGTACCTAGAAACCAGAAAGCCAACTCCTTGACTCCCCACTCCAGCACTACAGGGGACAACTGAAATGGAATGAAGAAAAGTCTTGTAATGAACAAACCCTACGTCTCATCACTTTGGTATCCTATTCACAATCCAGACTATGCGTATTTATGATTAGCGTTCCTCATCTGTTTCAGTCTTTCTACTGATGGGTATGTCCTACAATCTCATACAGCTTCACAATGATTCTCTAAATCTGTCACAGAATCCTTTCCATTTATTTGACTACAATGAAATAATTTTCTATAGAAACAAAACTTTTTAATGCTTAGCACCATCTACTCAGTTTCCCAAATGAGAATTCTAGGAATCCTTGACTCCTCACATCCTTTACACACACATTAATCACAAAGTCCCTCCTAAATATATCCATATACCACTCACATCCCTCTAAATATCTAAAAATACCACTAGTTCAATTAACCATCATTTCTCATTTAAATTGTAGGGAAAAAAACATTAAAGTATAACTAGTATTGGCTTAAATCCAGGAAAATCTCTTTAAATTGTAAATCATTATGCCACTCCACTCCTTCAGTAATCATTCAGTATCTATTTAAACCTGCAAATTTTACATTGTTAATATTTTGATTCCATTGTTTTCCTGGTAAGGAAGTTTTAAAACAAATACTTTTAAAATATCTTTATTGAGGAATAGTTGATATATAATAAACTGCACATATTTAATGTGTATAATTTGCTATGTTTGACATGTATATGTCTGTGAAACCATCTCAAAAATCAATATTGTATTCAACATATATATCATACCCAATAATTTCTTCATGCCTCTTTAGAATCCGAAACTCACAATGGATCTCTGCTCTCACCATTCACCCCACACCATGGCATGACAACCATAGATTTATTTTATGCCATTCTAGATTAATTTTAATTCTCTCAAATTTTACATGAATGGGATTATATACTGTGCTACTTTGATAAAACATAAATATTTTGGGATGCATATATCCTATTGTATATAACAATATTTTATTCCTTTTCATTTCTGGGTGATAGTCCATTGTATGAATTTACTATAACTTTTCCATTCCTCTGTTTTTGACCATTTGAGTTGTTACAAATTTGGCTATTACAAATAAAATTGCTACCAATATTCATATACAAGTCTTGATATGGTCATATGCTTTCCATTATCTTGGGTAAATACTTCAAAATGAAATAGCTCGATTTTATGGTGACAGTATATTTAACTTTATGAGAAACTGCTCCATTTTTTAAAGTGGTAGTATTATTTTCATTCTCAATGGCAGCATATGAGAGTTCCAGTTCCTCCACATCCTCACCATCATTTCATGTGGTGATTAGTTTAAAATAATTATTGAAATTGTGTGTGCTTAATCCTGCTCTAAAGAGCTTATTATAAAGCTGTTTTGTCTATCCAAAAATTGCTGAATATCTGTACACATTTTAGCATTTATTTGTCAATTTCCAGGTATAAAAACCTGCTGGAATTTTGATTAGGATTGGTATTTTTTATTTCAAATTCTGACTATTTACTGTTAGTATATAGACACAATTTATTTTTTCCAACAGTCTTTCTAAACTCACTTATTAGTCTTATTAGTTGTGGCAGACTTTTGTACATTTTGTTGGATGCCTTACACATATCGTCATGTCGTTTGCAATGAAGCCACTTTTACTTCTTTTCCATTCGATGACTTTTATATATTTTTCTTGCCTTACTACATTGGCTAGAATATATGGTTCCATGTTCAATAGAAACTTCAAGAACAGACAGTCTTTTCTTATTCCTGACATTATAATAAAACACATATAATTTCACTATAAAGTATAAATTTAGCTGTAGATTTGTAGATTGAAAAAGTTCACTGCTTGCATTAGTCCATTCTAATGCTGCTAATAAAGACATACCCAAGACCGGGTAATTTACAAAGGAAAGAGGTTTAATTGACTCAGAGTTCAGCATGGCTGGGGGTTTCAGGAAACTTACAATCATGGTGGAAAGGGAAGCAAACATGTCCTCTTCACGTGGCGGCATCAAGGAGAAGTGCCAAGCAAAAGGGTTTTAAGTAAAAGCCCCTTATAAATCCATCAGATCACATGAGAACTCACTATCACAAGAACAGTATGGGAGGAACCACCCCCGTGATTCAGTTATCTCCACCTGGTCCCACCCTTGACATGTGGAGATTATTACAATTCAAGGTGAGATGTGGGTGGGAACACAGAGCCAAACCATATCATCACTATAACTCATTTGTTGAAATATTTTACCAGAAATGGATGTTGGACTCTCTCAAATGCTTTTTCTGCATCTATTGAGATGATAATATGCTTTATTTATTGTTTGCTAAATATGACAAATTATATTTTAAAAAATGGCTTTTTAGAATATAATGCACATAACATCCACCAACTTAAATAATGCAATTCAGTGACATTTAGAAATGTTGTATATTCTGTTGATTTTGGGTGGAGAGTTCTGTAGATGTCTATTAGGTCCACTTGCTCAAGAGCTGAGTTCAAGTCCTGAATACCCTTGTTAATTTTCTGTCTGGTTGACCTAATATTGACAGTGGGGTGTTAAAGCCTCCCACTGTTATTATGTGGGAGTCTAAGTCTCTTTGTAGGTCTCTAAGAACTTGCTTTATGAATCTGGGTGCTCCTGTATTAGGTGCATATATATTTAAGATAGTTAGCTCTTCTTGTTGCATTTATCCCTTTACCATTATGTAATAACCTTTGTCTTTTTTCATCTTTGTTGGTTTAAAGTCTGTTTTATCAGAGACTAGGATTGCAACCCCTGCTTTTTTTTTTTTCTTTCCATTTGCTTGGTAAATATTCCTCTATTCCTTTATTTTAAGCCTATGTGTGTCTTTGCACATTAGATGGGTCTCCTGAATACAGCACACCCATGGGTCTTGACACTTTACCCAATTTGCCAGTCTGTTATTTTAATTGAGGGATTTAGCCCATTTACATTTAAGGTTAATATTGTTATATGTGAATTTGATCCTGTCATTATGATGCTAGCTGGTTATTTTCCCCTTTAATTCAGATGGTTTCCTCAGAGTGTCAATGTCCTTTACAATTTGGTATGTTTTTGTAGTGGCTGTTACTGGTTTTTCCTTTCCGTGTTTAGTGCTTCCTTCAGGAGCTCTTATAAGGCAAGCCCAGTAGTGATAAAATCTCTCAACATGTGCTTGTCTGTAAAGGATTTTCTTTCTCCTTCACTTATGAAGCTTCGTTTGGCTGGATATAAAATTCTGGGTTGAAAATTCTTTTCTCTAAGAATGTTGAGGTCAGGCGCAGTGGCTCATGCCTGTAATCCCAGCACTTTGGAAGGCCGAGGTCGGTGGATCAGCTGAGGTCAGGAGTTCGAGATCAGCCTGACCAACATGGAGAAATCCTGTCTGTACTAAAAATACAAAAAATTAGCTGGGCATGGTGGTACATGCCTGTAATCCCAGCTACTTGGGAGGCTGAGGCAGGAGAATTGTTCGAACCTGGGAGGTGGAGGTTGTGGTGAGCTGAGATCACACCATTGTACTCCAGCCTCAGCAACAAGAGCAGAATTCTGTCTCAAAAAAAAAAAAGCGTTGAATATTAGCCCCCCACTCTCTTCTGACTTGTAGGGTTTCTGCAGAGACATTCTTCTCAGTACCACATCGTACTTATTCTAAAATTGACCACATAATTGGAATTAAAACATTCCTCAGTAAATGCAAAAGAACAGAAATCATAACAAACTGTCTCTCAGACCACAGTGCAATCAAATTAGAACTCAGGATTAAGAAACTCACTCAAAACTGCACAACTACAAGGAAACTGAACAACTTGCTCCTGAATGACTACTGGGTAATAAAGAAATTAAGGCAGAAATAAATAAGTTTTTGAAACCAATGAGAACAAAGACACAATGTACCAGGACCTCTGGGACATGACTAAAGTTCTGTGTAGAGGAAAATTTATAGCACTAAATGCCCACAGGAGAAAGCAGGGAAAATCTAAAATTGACACCCTAACATCACAAGTAAAAGAACTAGAGAAGCAAGAGCAAACAAATTCAAAAGCTAGCAGAAGGCAAGAAATAACTAAGATCAGAGCAAAACCGCAGGAGATAGAGACACACACACAAAAAAACCCTTCAAAAATCCAATGAATCCAGGAGGTTTTTTGAAAAGGTCAACAAAATAGATAGACTGCTAGCCAGACTCATGAAGAAAAGAGAGAAGAATCAAATAAACACAGTAAAAAATGATAAAGGGGATATTACCACTGATCCCACAGAAATACAAACTACCATCAGGGAATACTATAAACACCTCTATGCAAATATTTTAGAAAATCTAGAAGAAATTCATAAATTCCTAGACACATACACCCTCCCAAGAATAAACCAAAAAGAAGTTGAATTTCTGAATAGACCAATAAGTTCTGAATTTGAGGCAGTAATTAATAGTCTACCAACCAAAAAAAGCCCAGGACCAGACGGATTCATAGCCGAATTCTACCAGAGATACAAAGAGCAGCTGGTACCATTCCTTCTGAAACTATTCCAAACTATTCCAATCAATAGAAAAAGAGGGACTCCCCCCAACTCATTTTATGTAGCCAGTACTATCCTGATACCAAAACCTGGCAGAGACACAACAAAAAAAGAAAATTTTAGGCCAGATCTCTGATGAATATCGATGCAAAAATCCTCAATAAAATACTGGCAAACTGAATCCAATAGCACATCAAAAACCTTACCCACCATTATCAAGTTGGCTTTATCCCTGGGATGCAAGGCTGGCTGAATATAGGTAAATCAATAAATGTAATCCATCACATAAACAGAACCAATGACAAAAACCACATGATTATCTCAATAAATGCAGAAAAAGCCTTTGATAAAATTCAACACCCCTTCATGCTAAAAACCGTTAATAAACAAGGTATTGATAGAACGTATCTCAAAATAATAAGAGCTATTTATGACAAACACACAGCCAATATCATACTGAATGGACAAAACCTGGAAGCATTCCCTTTGAAAACTGGCACAAGCCAAGGATGCCCTCTCTCACCACTCCTATTCAACATAGTACTCGAAGTTCTGTCCAGGGCAATCAGACAAGAGAAAGAAATAAAGAGTATTCAAATAGGAAGAGAGGAAGTCAAATTGTCTCTGTATGCAGATGACATGATTGTATATTTAGAAAACCCCATTGTCTCAGCCCAAAATCTCCATAAGCTGATAAGCAACTTCAGCAAAGTCTCAGGATAAAAAATAAATGTGCAGAAATTACAAGCATTCCTATACAGCAATAATAGACAAACAGCCAAATCATTAGTGAACTACCATTCACAATTGCTACAAAGATAATTGAGTATCTAGGAATATAACTTACAAGGGATGTGAAGGATCTCTTCAAGGAGAACTACAAACCACTGCTCTAGGAAATAAGAGAGGACACAAACAAAGGGAAAGTGATTCCATGTTCATGGATAGGAAGAATTGATATTGTGAAAATGGCCATACTGCCCAAAATAATTCATAGATTCATTCTGTATCACTTGTTGAAAAGAGTACTCTTTCCTAGTGCATTGTCTTGGTTTCCTAGTGGAAAACCAATTTACTATAGATATATAAAGTTTATTTTATTTCTGGACTCTCAATTATCTTCCATTAATCTGTATGTCTATTCTTTCACCAGTATTGAATCATTTTGATTACTGTGACTTTGTAGTGTGTTTTGAAATTGGAAATCATGAGTGCTCTAAAATCACTTCGTTTCCAAAATTATTTGGGCTAGTCTGGATCCCTTGAATTTGATATAAATTTTAAGATCATGTTATGAATTTCTTCAAAAGAACAAGATGAGATTTTATAGAATTTTATTGAATCTATACATCAACCTGGGGAATATTAACCTTGTTAATAGTAAGTCTTCTGATCTATGGACATGGAATGTCTATTTATTTAGGTCTTCTTTAATTTACTTGAACAATGTTTTATAGTTTTATAAAACATAAAACTATATAATTATTGTTTTATGTAAGCTTTGCACTTCCATATTTAAACTAATACCTAGGTATTTTATTATTTTTAGGTCATTATAAATACAATTTTTTTCATGGTTTGAAATTTTTTTATTTTCTGAAATGAAACCATTGTACATTGTACAAACTGTATCTACTAATGGAATAAATAAGTGAAAAAATATACTGCTGTACAACATACCAAAAA
This sequence comes from Mandrillus leucophaeus, assembly GCF_000951045.1. Taxonomy (NCBI): domain Eukaryota; kingdom Metazoa; phylum Chordata; class Mammalia; order Primates; family Cercopithecidae; genus Mandrillus; species Mandrillus leucophaeus. The sequence goes on along the minus strand of NW_012098432.1, from coordinate 2,048,807 downwards.
AAAAAAAGAATCTTGAGGGGGGGAAAAAGTTAGGTAACGGTGAAAAAAGGTCTTTATGCCTCTAACCAAGTCCTCAGCGACAATGAACATTCCAAACCATGACACCTTTTGCTGATGGGAGGTCACCACCCTAGAGGAATCGGTCCACAGCCTTCCAGGTTGTGGGTGTTAAGTGCCAGCACTTTGTGGAATGAGTAGCCGCAGGTTCCTTGACTTCAAGTTTTGGGGGGAACTAGGTTTGCCCTGGGAGTCCTTGAGACCAAGGAAGCCCTTGATGTCCGAGGAAGGCTTTTGCTCGGGATCCCCAGCCTCTGGCTGGAAGCTGAAAGGTCTTAGATTCTGTGGTAGCGGGAGGGCGAGGGGTCCCTGATTTGCTATTAATTAATATTTGGACTCCTCAGAACTTAAATCTTTTCCTAAGCTTTCTTAACTGCACTGGAGTTCTGACTCCCTTTGAGTTATGTATTAGTAAGGGGATGGGGGTTGCGGGTTTTGTTGTTTTGGGGAGCTAATTGGTGCGTATTCAGGTACCATGTTTGACGTGTGGGTCTTTCTCCTGACCCTCACAGGAAATGTCTGCTGGATTCCATTTTCTAAGAGTTTCTGAGGGTGACGCTCTTAAAATTTTTTTAAGGGAGCCTATTATTCTGCACTCCAAGGAGAATCAAAACGTTGTTTTTAAATTTTTCATATAGTTGCAAATTTCCAAAATTGTTTCTGTTTTTGATTTGTAAATTTATTGCATTATGATTACAGAAAATACTTTTGGAGATTCAATCGTTTTAGATATGATTTGGCTTGTTGTTTTGCCTACAATATAGACTATACTGAATACTGTTCCATGTTCACTTTCAAATGTGTCCTGCTGCCCTGTATTAGATTGTTTTATAATCTTTTTATTTTTATATATTTTAAATAAATAAAGACAAGAAAAAAGAACCAGTACATAATTAGAAGGTATATTATATTAACATTTATCATTTCTAGTTCTTTCACTTGTTCCTGTGGATTTGAGTTATCACCAGGTGTCATTGCCCTATGGTAACTGAGGTTTACTCTCAATCCATCTCTTTTGCGGTATTTTGTCAAATACCTTACATTTCTGTATTATAAGTACAACAACACAATTACATACACATTGTTTCATTTGGCTGCTTATTAAATCATATCGGGGAAGAAAGAAAAATAAGTTGGCATTTATTCTGATTATTATAATTACAAAATTACCTGTATTAGTGCTCTCTGTTTTTTTATGTGGATTCAAATTATAGTTGGAAATCACTTGCTTACAGTCTGAAGATTCCCTTTTAATATTTTCTATAAAGTGAACAGGCTATCGATAATTCTTTCAGTTTTTGTTTATCTGTGAAGTTATTTATTTCACCTTAAGTTTTGAAATACAGTCTTGCTGAATATAAGATTCTTGTTTGATGGACTTAAGAGGGAGAATAGAAAAAAAGTTTTTAAAACAGATTCTTGACTGACATTCTTTTTTCTTTCAAAACTTTGAATGTAAGTCAATGAGTGCTAATATGTACTCACTTTTTAAAAACTTATTCATTAGGAAACATTTATAAGTGTGTGAGACAGAAAGAACTATCAAGAGAATCCAAACACATGAAGGGAGAATGAGGAATGAGGGAAGGAAGGGGAAAGAGAGAAATAGAATCAGAGAGAGACATAGCAAAAGAAAATATCTATTTGCTACTGAGTATTGACTGCTAAACTAATTACTGACAGAACTCTTACCTTTGGTCTCAGAGTACCTGAGGAAGCACATGTAGTTTTGGTTTAAAATTATACAATGTTCTCCATTAGTTTAAAGATGAGATTCAAGCCTTGTATATGCCTTAAAAAGATGTGCATTATATAGTCCCTTTTTTTCTCTTCAGACTGTGCTCTGCTTCTCTTCTCCTCAGTAAAGGGTACACTTGAGTCTCCCTAATGAAATACATTTTTCACATAACAATTCTTTACTTCGAACATTCTTAGAATATTCTGTTGATGTTTTGATGTTTTCTATTTACCCCACTGCTCACAGCTTTAAAAAATTTTCTTTGGAAAACTGTCCCTTACCACTCTCTACTCACAAGACTGATTTATATGTCCCCAGTATATGTCATCACAATTGTTGCATCCTGTGAGTTGTTGGATTTTCCTTATGATATTAAGAACTGTATTAGTCCATTTATACTACTATAAATAAATACCTGAGACTGGGTAATTTATAAAGAAAAGAGGTTTAATAGGCTCGCAGTCCCACAGGCTTAACAGGAAATGTAGTAGTTCATTTTCATGCTGCTGATAAAGACATACCCAAGACTGGGCAATTTACAAAAGAAAAAGGTTTAATTGGACTTAACAGTTCCTCATGGCTAGGGAAGCCTTCACTATCATGATGGAAGGCAAGGAGGAGCAAGTCAAGTCTTGCAGGTATGGAGGCAGGCAAAGAGAGAGTGAGAGCCAAGCAAAAGGAGTTTCTAACTGTACAAGTGTCAGATCATATGAGACTTACTCATTACCATGAGAAGAGTATGGGGGAAACCACTGCCATGATTCAATGATCTCCCACCAGGTCCTTCCCACAACAATGGGAATTATGGGAGTCAGTTCAAGATGAGATTTGGGTGAGGACAGAGTCAAACCATATCAAGAAGCATGGCAGCATCTGCTTCTGGGGAGGCTCCAGGGAGGTTTTATTGATGACAGAAGGCAAAGCACAAGCAGGCTTGTCTTAACATAGCAAGAGCTGGACCAAGGTGGGGGGAAGTGCCACACACTTTAAAACAACCAGATCTTGTGAGAGCTTTATCACAAGAACAGTACTAGGAGGATGGTGTTAAACCATTAGAAACTGCTCCCATGATCCAATCACCACCCATCAGTCCCCACCTCTAACACTGGGGATTATAATTGAACATGAGATCTGGGGAGGTACACAGATCCAAACCATATTATTTAGCCCATGGCCCCTCCTAAATCTCATGTTCTTCTCATATTTTGAAATACAGTTATGCCTTCTCAATAACCCCCAAAGTCTTAATTCATTCCAACATTAACTCAAAAGTCCAAAGTTCAAATTCTCATCTGAGACAAGGCAAGTTCCTTCTACCTATGAGTCTGTAAAATAAAAGAGAAGTAAGCTATTCCCAAAGTACAATGGGAGTACAGGCATTGGGTAAATACTCCATCCCAAATAGGAGAATCCAACAAAAGAAAGAAGCTACAGGCCTCATGCAAGTCCAAAATCCAGCAGGACAGTCATTAAATCCTAAAGATCTCAAACAATCACTTTTGACTCCATGTCCCACATCCAGGACCCACTGGTGTGAGGAGTGGTCTGCCAAGGGCAACTCTGCCCCGTGACTTTCCTGGCTTCAGCCCATGCAGTTACTCTCAAAGAGTGGCTTTAAGTGCTTATATTTTTCCAAAGGCAAGGTGCAAACTGCTGGTGGATCTACCATTCTAGCGTCTGGAAGAGGGTGGCCCTCTTCCCACAGTTCCACTAGGCAATGCCCCAGTGGGGAATCTGTGTGGGGGCTCCAACTTCACATTTACCCTCTGCACTGTCCTAGTAGAGGTTTTCCAGGAGGGCTCTGTCCCTGAAGCAGGCTTTTGCCTGGACATTCAGGCTTTTCCATACATCCTCTGAGTTCTAGGTGGAGGCTCTCAAACATTAACAATTGCATTCTCTGTGCCCACCAGCTTAACACTACGTGAAAGTTGCCAAGGCTTATGGCTTACACTGTCTGAAGCAGTGGCCTGAGCTCTGTCTGGAACCCACTGAGTCATGGTTGGAGCTGGAGCAAATGGGATGTAGGGAGCAATGTCCCAAGGCTGTGCAGAGCAGCAGACTCCTGGTTCCAGTCCATGAAACCATGCCTCTGGGTCTGTGATGGGAAGGACTGTCAGGACATTTCTAGAATGCCTTTGCGGCTTCCTCATTATCTTGGCTATTAACATTTGGCTCCTCTTTAGTTATGCAAAATTCTGCAGCTTGCTTGAACTGCTTGAAATCTTCCACTGAATTTTTTTTTTTTTTTTTTTCCACATGGCCACAAGATCAGGCTGCAAATTTTTCAAAATTTTACACTTTCCTTCCTTTTTAAATATAAGTTTGAGTTTTAGCTCATTTCTTTGCTCATGCATATGAGTAGGTTGTTAGAAGTAGCCAGGTCACATATTGAATTCTTTGCTACTTAGATATTTTTTCTACCAGAAACCCTAAATCATCACTTTCAAGTTCAAATTTCTACAGATCTCTAGAGCAGGGACATACCACAGCCAGGCTCTTTGTTAAGCATAGCAAAAGTTAACTTTATTCCAGTTTCCAATAAGTTCCTCATCTCCATCTATGATCTCCTCAGACTGAACTTCACTGTCCATATGACTATCACAATTTTGGTCACAACCATTCAAAAAGCCTCTAGGAAGTTCCAAGTTTTCCCTCATCTTCCTGTCTTCCTATGACCCCTCCACACTCTTCCAACCTCTGCCTATCAGCCGGTTCCAAAGTGCTTCCACATTTTCAGATATTTTTATAGCAATGTCTCACCCCTCAGTACCAATTTTCTGTATTAGTCTATTCTCACACTACTATAAAGAAATCACTGTGACTGGATAATTTATAAAGAAAAGAGGTAATTGGCTCATGGTTCCACAGGCTTTATAGGAAGCTGGGCAGCATCTGCTTCTGGGGAGACCTCAGGGAACTTTTACTTATGGCAGAAGGCAAAGCACAAGTAGGTATCTTACGTGGCAGGAGCAAGACCAAGAGGCAGGGAGGTGCTACACACTTTTAAACGACCATATCTCATGATAACTCTATCACAAGAGCAACACTGGGGGATGCTGTTAAACCATAAGAAACTGCCCCTTGATCCAGTCACCTCCCACCAGTCCCCAGCTCCAACACTGGGGATTACAATTAAACATGAGATTGGGGCAGGGACACAGATTCAGACTATATTAAGCACCATATAATATTGTGTGCTACCTGGTTATTAATTGGTTTCATTTCCTATATTGTGGAATCTAAAAGGGGAGAGCTTTCCTTATCTTCATCATTGAATAGTAATTGGCCCAGAAAAGTCCTTAAAAATACGTATTTATTTATTTAAATTTGCTTCTTCTTATATTCATATCACATTATATGATATTCTAAGACTCAACAAATATCTCAATATTTGCATTGTTATGATCATATTGCATCATCACTCAATTCATATCCTAATTAAATTAGGTAAAATAAAGTGAAGGTTTACCAACAGAAAATCTATCTTTCAAAAAAGACACCTAACTGGTTAAAAGAAAGAAATAGCTCATGTTATTTTAATTAGTTTGTCTTCTCCAGACAGCAATGTGATCTATTAGAATACAAAGTGAGGATTTTAATGAAATGGGCATTTCCCAAGGATTCTCCTCCTTGGCACATATTTATAGGGTTAATCAGTGTTCCATAAAACTACATGTTTCTAAGGCTTCACCATTGCTTTCCCCCAAGAGGTTTGTAACACTAATGAGTATTGATGACATCAATATATGATTCACAAAGAAGTTGGTAATTTAAGCTCTAAATCTAGAGAGAAGCAGCCAATGTAATTAGAATAAAGGAAAATTAACTTCCCAATGCCTCTGTAGTTTTAGTGTGGTGTTGTTTGCTTCTGAATAAGCCTCATTTTTATACATCCATAATTCTCAGTTGCCATTATTCAGAAAGTAATGAAAGTATAAAGGCAATATTATGAATGGAGGGTTAGAAAATCAGAAAGTACTGTGTGTCTTCAGGTGCATATAATATATTCATCTGGACTTAATTGCAATATTGCAAACATATATTTAACCCAAGTTCCCAAACCTCAAAGACCTCATGCTATCTCCAATATTCTCTATTAAAAATGTCCCTTAAGAGATCATCTGTAATTTATATTTTTTAAGGCTAACAGGCTGATGGCATGGTTTGTTTTAAATTTGTGGGCATGGGGTATTTTCTACCATTTAAAAATTATAAACATAGCCTTAATAAACTAAAAGCAAAGTTTTAATAAAGAAAAATCCAGGCATCAGCCAACACATAAATATTATTTTGGGGGAGAGGATATATAGACAGGGTGAATGAAGTATTGATTGAGCTTTCTTGGTACCCCTGAAGCCACTTCTCAGAGTAGTTATGTGTCTCTAACACACATAAAACTGGCTTTTCTGAAATGAGCACAGGCATGGTAACTTCTCAATGCTGAACTTCAGGTATATTTGTTTTGGTAAAAATGACTGAGTTCTGACATCTGGAAAATAACAGCAGTATTGCTGGATCCTGGATACTTACAAACTATTTTTATTATGATATTTCTGGCAACACACACTGCATGCATATTCATGGCTTTGAAATGCTTCCTATTTCTATAGATTCATTCCTCATTTGCAGGTGTGATTATGGATTCATGAATGCAGCTAATCACTTCTAATATGTACAGTAATCCTACCATTGAATTGAAATTTTCCTTGATTTTTTGATGAAGCTATGGCCCTGAAGGAAGCTCACTGAATTATATAATCCAGAACAGCCTTCAGGAACAGTGAGTGCTGTACATAAAAGCCAGTTTATTTTGCGTATACTCCTGATTACACTTAATAAGGACTTTAGGAGACTCTTACTTATACTCCCACTGCCCCACTCTAGTCCAACCCCCATGTGTCATATGTGAGTGCCCACACCAACATTCTAACATCTCCTGTATGTTAGGAAAAGAAGATAGGACCATAAGCCCACAGTTTAAAATTGATATCCTGTTCATTTGAGAAAGAATAGAATGTTTTATCTTCCCAGTATAAATAAAATTGTTAACTGTTTCCACAAACTGAAATCAAAGCCACTGCAGCATATGTGTAAAATCATGATCTCAACTGATGTTGCAGCAATTTCTAAATTTTAACAAGAAAAAAATTAGAAATTTACCTTTCTTCTTATTTGTGACCAATGTGAATATAAAACTTGGTTTGATGAGAGTATATATCTCAACAAAGGGGTGACACACCGAGAATGTTTTCCCCTTTATCCATGTTGCACAATAGAATCCTTGAAATATTAGAAACATTCAGAAAGAAAAGTACCCCAACAGCATAGACATTGGTCTTCTAATGTAAAAAGAAAATGAGATAATTTTCTGTGATTTTGTGATTTTCAGTGGATGCATGATTTTAGAGACCTTGCTTCTCCTGTTAGGTGCTGAACAGAACCTGAACCACACTGCTGTCAAAGGAATCTCAGCCACTTCAGACTCCCAGCTCATTAAAAGTGACTTGAGGGAAGAGACATCAACCGCATAATTAAATGGCCCTACTCATGGCTTCTCCCAGGTGCAGTTTCCAGTCATCTCACCTGCTTTTTCTGGGCAACTCAACTTAGCCTCCCATGCTGGCTCCTTTTTTGACAAGTCACTTGACCAAACCACACTTGCCCATGCTTTTTCCCTACAACTATGTCTCTTAGATTCCTGCATCCACTCAGTTCTTTGTACTTCTTTCTAATTTCAGTCTTACTAGATCCCATGTCATGCCAGACATGATACGTCCAACATAAAATCCTGGATAGAGATGATAGGAAGGTGATATGCATAAATTTATTCCTTTTTCCCCTCCATATTCTCATGGGTTATGACACAATTGTTGATTTTGTCAGTTCGAGTATTAATTCTCTTATTTTTTCTCAAGTTTGTATACATAGAAAAGTCCAAACATTTTTGTTACTTTTGTTTTTGTTGGTTTGTTTTTGTTACTTTATTTAGAGGCAGGTAAACTGGAATCACAAAGGTTAGTAACTGCCTCACAGCCACGCAGCTAGTAAATGATGGAGCCAAGATTTGACTCCAGAGATTGGATATTAAATCACTTTACACTCAATACATTTTTGTTTAACTAAGTTCAACTGTGCTAGTCAAAGGGTGTCAGTCACTAAGAAATAGACTGGATGCTACTCACAAAGCGTGAGTAAGCAGGGAGACAGCAGAGCCAAATTCTTTCAGCAAGTAGTCAGGTCCCAGTCACCAGGTAGGAATCACAAATTAGAATCACTGCTCTTGGGATTGGATGCTGGAATACTGAAGATGACTCCTATTCAGTAGGAATGATGAATCAAGAATATTAGTAAAATGACTCAAATACAAATAAATAAGGTGAATTTTAAGTTTCCAAAATACCAATGAAGTAAAGGCTATACTAGCAGCAAGGACTGCTTTGTGATGCATCCGGCAGGTTTGGAACAGATCTCTCTGTGACCTTTGTCTCCGATTAGGATTTGCCATAGAAATTTGTCAGAATGAGTTTGTTTTTTGTGCCTCAGAAGGGTTGAAAATTTTATTAACACTATTTCATAGACTGTATGGAGATTTACTATAAGTCATACCAGACCTGCTAGGGCTCCTTTGAGGCAACAACAATGGCAATGGCAGTCTCTAATTCACCTTTATATCATTTAGAACTTTGTTCATGAGTACTTTGGAATGATTGTAAGCTTGACTAAATCCTTGAAAGTCTGTAGTTGTAAACTACTTGGCACATTTACATTTTACATCACAGGCTGTCCTTTTTCCCCCCTTATTTTTTGTTTTTGAGAACTGAGAATCCTATAGTGTTTATTATTATAATGACCAACTTACAGAATACAGATGAAGAAACTTAGCTCCATCTCATACCTTTAATAAAGGTAGATTTCCCTTTCAGCTAAGAATGTGGCCTTCCAAGACCGTTGACTTAAGTGCACATCACTCCTCCACATTAGTGGCCATTAATATAATTTTGGGAAAGCTGTTTAAGTTTTGTGTCTCCACGTTTCCACAATTGTAGACTAGGGGGTATTAAAAGTATCTATTTCATGGGGTTGTTTTGAGGATTAAATGGGTAGATATGAGGTACTAAGTGCCTAGCACAGAGGAGGAGCTCAGTATGTATTATCTATTATAACAATAGTCGCAAAAATAAATTATCACTTGCTTATTTCTTCCCATCTTAATATGCAAAGATACAACATGTATAAAAGTTATATAAATGAAGGATAAAATACAAAGAATTGTATATTTTCCAAAGAGAAAGTAACTTGTATCTCTCATAATCATTCATAACTCTCATAGTTTATTAGGACTGAATATGATAAAAACACATTGAAATGCAAAAATTGTATCCATTGAGGAAGCAGATGAGGACTTAGTTACCTTTCTCATCTATATAAAGGATGAAACAGTCACTGGGTTAAATATCTTTCTTCAGTTTGTTACTATAAACCTTTAGAAGAACCTCCACTAAAATGGTACTGTGGAGAATATACAACTTTCACAGGATTTTATGGCTTTCAGTGTAGGGAAAAATGACCGTTTAATAAATAGCTGTATCTTCCCAAAGAAAAGAAAAATAAGGTCACCACCTAAGTGCTGAAACTCAGAGTAATTTCTTAAGAAAAAATGTATAAAAAAATACATGTGCTTCCCATTTCTCATCCACATTTTCCAAAGACTAATTGTGCAAATCATGTAAAATATGATTAATGTCCAAAATGTTTGTGGATAATTTATTCTATTCTTCTAATGTTAAAAAGTTTTGACTAACTTTGTTGTTTCTTTCCTCAAACAAATAAATAAATTCCGGGTTCTAGAAAAGATGTACAAAAATAAAAAACAACAAATAAGTGCATAGCAATATAAAGAAATGAGAAAACGAGCCAGGAAAAAACAAAAGTTCAAATGTACATTGTAAAATCAATTTATAAAATAGGAAATCTATATCTATGCATAAAACTGAAAATCTTTTATTTAACCCTTTTAAAAAAATACCTGAAACCCTTCCTACATGGCTCTTTTGGTTAAACAGATGATGGCTCCCAAACCCTGTGGAGCCTGTGAATAATTTACCTTACACGGCAACAGGGAGTTTGTAGATGTAGCTAATTTAAGGCTCCTGAGATTACTCTGGACAATCTGGGTGAGCTCAGAATAATTGCAGGAGTCCTTATAGGAAGCAGGAGAATAAGAGTCAGAGAAGGGGATGTGGGACAGTGGAGGCAGAGGTCAGAATGATGTAACTACTGAAATGAGGCCAGAAGCAAAGGAATGCAAGCATCCCCCAGAAGCTGGGAAAATAGATTATCTCTTATCATTTCCAGAATAAAACACAGTTCTGCTGACATCTTGATCTTAGCCCAGTGTGACTTCAGGCCTCTGTAATTATAATAAAATAAATGTGTGTTTTCTAAGCTACCAAGTCAGTGGTAATATCTTCCAGCTTTAAGAGAAAACTAATATGTTCTTTGATGGCATGATTCATGTTTATTGGGACCAGATGATTTGAAGGGACAAGATATACACATGTGTAGGATGATGAGGTAAACTGAATATCATGAGGTAAACTGAGTATGTAGTTTAGTTTTTTTTTTTTTTTGCCCCAAATTTCAGGGTGCAAACAAAACATATCTGCAGTGGTCAGAAAAAAGGCAAATTATTTCTGGATGGAATCAGTAAAATTTGGAGGTAGATAAAAATGCAGTGTAGATATAAAAACTGAATCCCTGCTGTATTGGTGAGTCCTGTAGAATTAATGTTAACATTATAAAATTAGTTCCAAAATTTAATAAAAGCCTGAACTTATGATGTTAAACATTAGTCACTGATCATAATGCTGATATTTTAACAAAAATTCTAATAATTGAATACTTCTCTTTTGTACCAATAAGCATGTAATCTGTTGTCATTGCCTATTTGTGTTACTTTAGCCACATATTGTAATTACATATGCTAGAAATAATCTTCACCATAATATTAATACTATTTCTCCTAATCCTCAATCCAAATGACAACTTAAAACTTTGCCTTTATTTCAAATAAGATCGTAAGCAAATTTCCAAAACTTCTATTTACTTACCAGTATCTCAGGAAGAATCTCTTCGAGTCAAGTGGGATGGTTTATTGAACATAAAATCTCTTTGAAGAAATGAATCTTTAACTTGCAGTGAAACTGAAACGCACACATACATATTTGGCAGCAAATTGATTCACAGTCAGATGAGATCAATGAGGATGCTTGACAAATTAAACTGGATCATCAATTTGAGTCATTGCATGATTTTTTAATGGATAGATTTGCTCAGTTTATGGCTTGTTGACTTGCAGATAGTATGCCATGAGAGTCCACTGATAAAAATGATGGTTTGAGCAATGAAGGCATATTTGATGAATGAGAAAAAAAGGGAAAAATAAGTGTGCCTATGTACAAGAGGAAAATATACAGAAATTAGAGGTGTGTATTTATGAATGCTCAGATACTGGCTATAAGTTGAGGCTTCAGGTGTTATCTAAAAAGCCTTTTGGACTGATACCTAACACATTTTCTATGATAGTTAGTTACCATTAGATCAGAGTGACAGAAAATCTGTCTACTTGCCACCCTTTCCTTTCCAGATAACTGAACTAGGAACTTTGCATACTTTGATGAGTTATTTTGCTTTCTTATGTCTCTATAATGGAAGTGTAATTTGAGATATATTTTCAGTTTTCAGGCCACTGTGTAAGCGTCAGAAACTGAGAGAAAGTTGAAAATAACATACTCATTTCCTCTATCTTTGGATGAAGAACACAATAATTTGTTTCACACTCCTTGAAGATGCATGTGATAGTATCTAACAATGATACAGATGTGGGTCAAACAGGGATACTTCCATGCCCACAGATTCTGGAAGTAAGCTTAGTCTTTACTCACTCTCTGACAGGAAATCTCATTAAACTCATCATTCAGACTACAATTTTGAATTTTCAGCTATTTATCCATAGCAATAGTTGCTGTCTGTAGGAAATTACTTGATGTTATTGAAACCCTCATCCGTTCACACACTACTATAGAAATAAAATACTGTATAAAGCTGAATGACCTTAGTGGACATTTAAAAACACCTAAAATCATGCACCTAAGACACATACACACAAAAAATAACAAATGAGTTTTATAATCCTAAACCTTCTTTTCGTCCAGTTTTTCAGGTTTCACTGATAAACTATGTTTATATTGCCCATTACGTTTGTCCCTGAGCACTTCAAAAAAAGTATTAAATTAGTAAATACTGTTATTTAGTAGTATAGGCAGCATCATTGTGGATCAGAAATTCAAGCTGTTAAAATGTAGAATATCTGGAGTTTCTGTATAAATTGACCTGTGCATTGCAGCTCTCCATGCTCCAAATCTTTGTACGGTTTATGTAACTAATCATTAGGATAAATTGGTTTTTTAATGACTCTTCATGTACAGTTGTAGATTTTTAATTTCAAAATTTTATAAATATTTAACATATGTGAAGAAAGTCCTTTACACTAAACTACTTTGGTCTCGATATTTTATATTTTAATATCCCGAAGTGTTATGACCAGCATAATAGACATAAAGTTAATGATTTATTTTCATAATATTCATCATGTTTTTATTTACTCTAATATACTCATGAAAAAATGGTAGGAAAATGTATCCTTTTCCTGTAGATATATAACGGATATAATTTTACACATAAGCACAAGAGCCCAAAATAAGGATTCAAGTTCAAGATTCTCTGAATTCATTACATTGTTGAGGTAAACACGTTGATGTAGCTCATTAAAAAGAAAGTAGAGTGGATCATTAAAATCCTTCCAAAATTTACCCATTTATAGACAAATCCATCTGTACTGACAGTCATTCAGCTACGTGTTTTTCCATAAACATGTGTAAATGTAGCAAGATTTAAATTGTTTCTCTACAATGAAAACACAATTTGGTTCTAGCTTCCTGATTGTATATTATACTCTTTCTGAAAATTTGTGTTTGATCCTTTGGGTGGTAATTGGCATTCATCTCTCTTATGCTATTTTATCATGTGCTTTTCTCCTTGTACATTGAATTTGGCTATGAAAATATAATATTCTTAAAATCAAATATTTATATTTTGGGGATGATAAATTTGAAGGCATATTAATTTGTATTTAATATGTATCTCTTGTAGCTAGACCTAATCATTATTTTTGCCACCTCAAGAGTTAGCACAAGATGCTTCCCAAAATTTGACAAAAGTGAAGATATTATGGTTATTACAGGTATTTAAAGAAGAGTATAATGACATAAAGGAGGTGCTCTCTAAAGTTAAAGAAAAGAAATAAAATGGAATAGAATCTTTAATGGGTATTATGATTTTCCCAGAAGACTATTTTCTCCTTGCCCAGGTGGCAAACCTCAGCAATGTGAATCTTCCAGATTTTGCAAGTAGATTAAGATCAGTGAGTTGAAAAACAAAACATACATATATGTTTGTGTGTTTGTGTGTGTGTGTGTGTGTGTGTGTATGTATCTGACTGCTTTGAAGACAGAAACCTATAAAATCTAGTAGTAACATATTGTAAATAAAAAGTCAAATTATAAAAAATACAAATTATAAATAACACATTTTGAAATGAAATAAAATTTTTAAAAGGTTGTTCTTCTCTAATGTATGTAAAAATGAGAAGACAGTGGACAATATTAACTGGTTAAATAATGAAGACACAACGGTAGCAAAAATACAAATTATGATGGGGAACTGCTTAATTTACAGTAATAGATTACCGGCAATCTAGAAAACAATTATAAAGCAAAACATGAGTGAAACTTAAACCGCACATATAAAAAAGTTTGCAGGTGATTAAAATTAAAAGTGTCCCTCTCTTCAATAAACTAACAACTTCATATTATATTTTAGAGTTGAATTATGCTATACAGGAGTTCCTGTAATCAGCTATAAGTTTCTAAAAGCAAATTCTGAGTATAACATCATTTTATATTATTTCAAGCACCCAGACTATTGCCTTTCAGTGCAAGAGACATAAGATAAAATTATTGGTTGAATGGATGAATGAAAGAATGAAGTCACATAGAAATGTTTTCAGTCACTCTTGATTCTCTAAATCAAGAAATTTACATAAAACACTACTCTCTAGTTCACAACTATCTTGTAAACAGATTTTCAAATTACACATAATGGACCTGGAATGGCTAAAAAGCATGAATTCTAACCAGTTAGATAACATAATGACTAAGAGTATGGACTCTCGAGACAGGCAAACTTAATTTGAATTCACTACCTGAAAGTTGTAGAAATTAATTAACATATATGTCCTCTCTGATTTTCAGTTTTTCTGTTGGTAAAATAAAAATAAATATGATAAAAATAATTTCAAGACCACTATAAGAATGAAATGTGAATTATTCAGTCAAATGTTTAGCACAGTGCCTAGCATAAATTAGACATAATAAATAGTATTAATTATTGTTTTCATGCCTATTTTAAAATTACATTCCAACACTAATCCAGAAAAATAATGTATGACCTCTAAAGCATATAAATATAATTTAGAAAGCAATAACACAAGATAACAATAGAGTAGTAAAGTTAGCCAATCTAAATATACATTGAAAGCCTACCATGTAACAAGGACAATGTGGCATGTCAGTATGAACACAACTAAAACTTCAAAATAATTGGTACAAAAATTTACAGTTTTATATTTCTCTTTCCTGAAGTTCTTCAAAATGCAAACAAAGGAGCCCAAATAAATAAAACTTTATCCTTTTGAAATTAGACAAAGATCCCACAGAGTCTAAAGAAACTCTTCTAGATATAATGCAACTTGGATGAGGTAATACAAGAAAAAATCATATAGTGCCTAGCAAGAACACTCAATGAGCTCTCACCTATTCTTACTTTTTAAATGTTTTTCTTTTTTCTTTTTTATTATACTTTAAGTTCTAGGGTACATGTGCACAACGTGCAGGTTTGTTACATATGTATACATGTGCCATGTTGGTGTGCTGCACCCATTAA
>NW_012098432.1:1982892-2028550 GCF_000951045.1 Mandrillus leucophaeus | reverse complement strand
GAATGCTAGTGACTTTTGCACATTGATTTTGTATCCGGAGACTTTGCTGAAGTTGCTTATCAGCTTAAGGAGATTTTGGGCTGAGATGATGGGGTTTTCTAAATATACAATCATGTCATCTGCAAACAGGGACAATTTGACATCCTCTTTTCCTAATTGAATACCCTTAATTTCTTTCTCATGCCTATTGCCCTGGCCAGAACTTCTAACATTATGTTTAATAGGAGTGGTGAGAGAGGGCATCCCTGTCTTGTGCCAGTTTTCAAGGGGAATGCTTCCAGTTTTTGCCCATTCAGTATGATATTGGCTGTGGGTCTGACATAAATAGCTCTTATTATTTTGAGATATGTTCCATCAATTCCGAATTTATTGAGAGTTTTTGTCATGAAGGGCTTTTGAATTTTGTCAAAGGTCTTTTCTGCATTTATTGAGATAATCATGTGGTTTTTTCTTTGGTTCTGCTTATTTGCTGTATTACGTTTATTGATTTGTATATGTTGAACCAGCCTTGCATCCCAGGGATGAAGGCCACTTAATCATGGTGGATAAGCTTTTTGATGTGCTGCTGGATTAGATTTGCCAGTATTTATTGAAGATTTTTGCATCGATGTTCATCAGGGATATTGGTCTAAAATTCTCTTTTTTTTTTTGCTGTATCTCTGCCAGCCTTTGGTATCAGGATGATGTTGGCCTCATAAAATGAGTTAGGGAGGATTCCCTCTTTTTCTGTTGATTGGAATAATTTCAGAAGGAATGGTACCAGCTCTTCCTTGTACTTCTGGTAGAATTCAGCTGTGAATCCATCTGGTCCTGGACTTTTTTTGGTGGGTAGGCTATTAATTATTGCCTCAATTTCAGACCCTATTATTGATCTATTCAGGTATTCCACTTCTTCCTGGTTTAGTCTTAGGAGAGTGTATGTGTCCAGGAATTTATCCATTTTTTTCTAGGTTGTCTAGTTTATTTGCATAGAGGTGTTTATAGCATTCCTTGATGGTAGTTTGTATTTCTGTGGGGTCAGCGGTGATATCCCCTTTATCATTTTTTATTGCATCTATTTGATTCTTCTCTCTTTTCTTCTTTATTAGTCTTGCTAGCAGTCTATCAATTTTGTTGATCTTTCCAAAAAACCAGCTCCTGGATTCATTGATTTTTTGAAGGGTTTTTTATGTCTCTATCTCCTTCCGTTCTGCTCTGAACTTAGTTATTTCTTGCCTTCTGCTAGCTCTTGAATGTGTTTGCTCTTGCTTCTCTAGTTCTTTTAATTGTGATGTTAGAGTGTCAATTTTAGATCTTTCCTGCTTTCTCTTGTGGGCATTTAGTGCTATAAATTTCCCTCTACACACTGCTTTAAATGTGTCCCAGAGATTCTGGTATGTTGTCTCTTTGATCTCATTGGTTTCAAAGAACATCTTTATTTCTGCCTTCAGTTTGTTATGTACCCAGTAGCTATTCAGGAGCAGGTTGTTCAGTTTCCACGTAGTTGAGCGGTTTTGATTGAGTTTCTTTATCCTGAGTTCTAGTATGATTGCACTGTGGTCTGACAGACAGTTTGTTATAATTTCTGTTATTTTACATTTGCTGAGGAGTGCTTTACTTCCAACTATGTGGTCTATTTTGGAATAAGTGCAATGTGGTGCTGAGAAGAAGGTATATTCTGTTGATTTGGGGTGGAGAGTTCTGTAGATGTCTATGAGGACTCTTTGGTGCAGAGTTAAGTTCAATTCCTGGATATCCTTGTTAAATTTCTGTCTCGTTGATCCATCTAATGTTGACAGTGGGGTGTTAAAGTCTCCCATTATTATTGTGTGGGAGTCAAAGTCTCTTCGTTAGTTGCTACGGACTTGCTTTATGAATCAAGGTGCTACTGTATTGAGTGCATATATATTTAGGTTAGCTCTTCTTGTTGAATTGATGCCTTTACCATTACGTAATGGCCTTCTTTGTCTCTTTTGATCTTTGTTGGTTTAAAGTCTGCTTTATCAGAGACTAGGATTGCAACCCCTGCCTTTTTTTGTTCCCCATTTGTTTGGTAGTTCTTCCTCCATCCCTTTATTTTGAGCTTATGTGTGTCTCTGCACTTGAGATGGGTCTCCTAGATAAAATAAATTGATGGGTCTTGAATCTTTATCCAATTTGCCAGTCTGTGTCTTTTAATTGGAGCATTTAGCCCATTTACATTTAAGGTTAATATTGTTATGTGTGAACTTGATCCTGTCATTATGATGTTAGCTGTTTACTTTGCTCGTTAGTTGATGTAGTTTCTTCCTAGCATTGATGGTCTTTACATTTTGGCATGTTTTTGCAGTGTCTGGTACCGGTTGTTCCTTTCCATGTTTAGTGCTTCCTTTGGGAGCTCTTGCAGGGCACACCTGGTGGTGACAAAATCTCTCAGCATTTGCTTGTCTGTAAAGGATTTAATTTCTCCTTAACTGATGAAACTTAGTTTGGCTGGATATGAAATTCTGGGTTGAAATTTCTTTTCTTTAAGAATGTTCAATATTGGCCCCCACTCTCTTCTGGCTTGTAGAGTTTCTGCCAAGAGATTCGCTGTTAGTCTGACAGGCTTCCCTTTGTTGGTAACCCAACCTTTCTCTCTGGCTGCCCTTAACATTTTTTCCTTCATTTAAACTTTGGTGAATCGGACAATTATGTGTCTTGGAGTTGCTCTTCTCGAGGAGTATCTTTGTGGTGTTCTCTGTATTTCCTGAATTTGAATGTTGGCCTGCCTTGCTAGGTTGGGGAAGTTCTTCTGGATAATATCCTGCAGAGTGTTTTCCAACTTGGTTTCATTCTCCCCGTAACTTTTAGGTACACCAATGAGACGTAGATTTTATCTTTTCACATATTCCCATATTTCTTGGAGACTTTGTTCATTTATTTTTACTCTTTTATCTCTAACCTTCTCTTCTCACTTCATTTCATTCATTTGATCTTCAATCACTGATACCTTTTCTTCCAGTTGATTGAGTCGGTTACTGAAGCTTGTGCATTTGTCACGTAGTTCTCGGGTCATGGTTTTCATCTCTATCAGTTCGTTTATGGACTTCTCTGCATTGATTATTCTAGTTAGCCATTCATCAAATCTTCTTTCAAGGCTTTTTAGTTTCTTTGTGCTGGGTTCATAATACCTCCTTTAGCTCAGAGAAGTTTGATTATCTGACGTCTTCTCTCAACTCTTCAAAATCATTCTCTGTCCAGCTTTGTTCCGTTGCTGGTGAGGAACTGCATTCCTTTGGAGGGGGAGAGGTGCTCTGATTTTTAGAATTTCCAGCTTTTCTGTACTGCTTTTTCCCCATCTTTGTGGTGTTATCTACCTTTGGTCTTTGATGATGGTGACATACAGATGGGGTTTTGGTGTGGATGTCCTTTCTGTTTGTTATTTTTCCTTCTAACAGGACTCTCAGCTGCAGGTCTGTCGGAGTTTGCTCAAGGTCCACTTCAGACCCTGTTTGCCTGGGTATCAGCAGCGGAGGCTGCAGAAGAGTGAATATTGCAGAACAGCAAATATTACTGTCTGATCGTTCCTCTGGAAGTTTTGTCTCAGAGGTGTACCCGGCCATGGGAGGTGTGAGGTGTCAGTCTGCCCCTAGTGGGGGATGTCTCCCAGTTAGGCTACTCGGGGGTCTGGGACCCACTTGAGCAGACAATCGGTCCATTCTCAGATCTCAAACTCTGTGCTGGAAAAACTGCTACTCTCTTCAAAGCTGTCAGACAGGGACATTTACATCTGCGGAGGTTTCTGCTGCCTTTTATTTGGCTATGCCCTGTCCCCAGAGGTGGAGTCTACAGAGGCAGGCAGGCCTCCTTGAGCTTCCATGGGCTCCACCCAGTTCGAGCTTCCCAGCTGCTTTGTTTACCTACTCAAGCCTCAGCAATGGCGGGCACCCCTCCCCCAGCCTCACTGCCGCCTTGCAGTTAGATCTCAGACTGTTGTGTTAGCAATGAGGGAGGCTCCATGGGCGTGGGAGCCTCCAAGCCAGGTGCAGGATATAGTATCCTGGTGTGCCTTTGCTAAGACCCTTGGTAAAGCAGAGTATTAGGGTGGGAGTGACCTGATTTTCCAGGTGTTGTGTGTCACGGTTTCCCTTGGCTAGGAAAGGGAATTAACTTCCCCCTTGCACTTCCCGGGAGAGGCGATGCCTCACCCTGCTTCGGCTCTCGCTCACTGGGCTGCACCCACTGTCCTGCCCCCACTGTCTGACACGCCCCAGTGAGGGATGAAATTGGTACCTCAGTTGGAAATGCAGAAAGCACCCATCTTCTATGTCGCTCATGCTGGGAGCTGGAGGCTGGAGCTGTTCCTATTTGGCCATCTTGGTGTAGATCCTCTTACTTTTAAAATGTTAAAAGTCACTATGAATATATGAATTCACAGAATAAAAAATATTGTACTGAAATATATAATAAAAATTACTAAATATGCATCATGCTTGCAAATTAAAGTCAATGCAATGTGCCTTTCTAAGAATTGGACAGAATCATTAGATAAAATGAATGACATTGTAGATTTGGACCAAAATTTATTATCTATTGAACACTGTGCAGGATTGATCAAGTGCTGGGAAATCTGAATAATTTACAAAATTACTCATTGTTTAGGCCTGTTTTTTTTTTTTTTTTTTACTTTAATGAGTGATATGGAGAAAATAAATGCAAACAAATACAAATAATCTGATTATAAGAAATTATTTTAAAATTTCTTTCTTTTTTTTTAAATTATACTTTAAGTTCTGGGATACACATGCAGAATGTGCAGGTTTGTTACATAGGTATACACATGCCATGGTGGTTTGCTGCACCCATCAACCTGTCATCTACACTAGGTATTTCTCCTAATGCTATCCCTCCCCTAGCCCCCCATCCCCTGATACACCCTGGTGTGATATTCCCCTCCCTGTGTCCATGTGTTCTCATTGTTCAACTCCCATTTATGAATGAGAATATGCAGTGTTTGGTTTTCTGTTCCTGTGTTAGTTTGCTGAGAATGATGGCTTCCAGCTTTATCCATGTCTCTGCAAAGGACATGAACTCTTCCTTTTTTATGGATGCATAGTATTCCCTGGTGTATATGTGCCACATTTTCTTTATCCAGTCTATCATTGATGGACATTTGGGTGGGTTCCAAGCTTTTGCTATTGTGAATAGTGCTGCAATAAACATACCTGTGCACATGTCTTTACAGCAGTATGATTTATACTCCTTTAGGTATATATCCAGTAATGGGATTCTTGGCTCAAATGGTATTTCTGGTTCTAGATTCTTGAGGAATCACCACACTGTCTTCCACAATGGTTGAACTAATTTACACTCCTACCAACAGTGTAAAATTGTTCCTATTTCTCCACACCCTCTCCAGCATCTGTTGTTTCCCGCCTTTTTTTTTTTTCCTTTGAGATGGAGTTTTGTTCTTGTTGTCCAGGCTCGAGTGCAATGGCATGATATCAGCTCACCGCAACTGCCATCTCCCGGGCTCAACTGATTCTCCTGCCTTAGCCTCCTGAGTAGCTGGGATTACAGGCATGTGCCACCACGCCCAGCTAATTTTGTATTTTTAGTAGAGACGGGGTTTCTTCATGTAGGTCAGGCTGGTCTCCAACTCCTGACCGTAGGTGATCCACCTGCCTTGGCCTCCCAAAGTGTTGGGATTACAGGCGTGAGCCACCGTGCCTGGCCTGTTTCCTGAGTTTTTAATGATTGCCATTCTAACTGGCATGAGGTGGTATCTCATTATGGTTTTGATTTGCATTTCTCTGATGGCCAGTGATGATGAGCTTTTCTTCATGTCTGTTGGCCGCATAAATGTTTTTTTTGAGAAGTGTTTGTTCACATCCTCTGCCCACTTTTTGATGGGGTTGTTTATTTTCTTGTAAATTTGTTTAAGTTCCTTGTAGATTCTGGATATTAGCCTTTTTTTCAGATGGATAGACTGCAAAAATTTTCTCCATAGGTAACCTACAAAAATTCTTTTTATAATGCTTTCGACAAATATATTTTTTAAATTATGTATTATGTTTAAAAGTGTGACAATAACAATATTAAACATTAAACTTTTAAAAGGCAAGTAAAATTATATAAACATCAAAACATTATATTTGTATTTATAAATACTGTTTTAAAATAAAAATATAAACAAAAAAATGGTCCAGAAAAAGGAAATTATAACTAGATAAAATTGAATTAGGCACCAATTAATATAAATCTATACAATAATGAAATAAAAAAGTTTATATAAATGGGACTTAGAGCAGGGTTTTTGTCAAGAATGATAATATGCACAAATTTCAATGAAGGTTATTGTTAGAAACATAAAATATGCAATATCTGAAATGTCTACCGTTAGGAATGGGAAATGATATATGGCCACAGATATATAATAAATAGAAATATAATAATACTAAAGAAAATAGAATTCCAGTTCCAGCCATAAGAGAGTAGACAGCACTAATCTTGTCAACTAAAACCATAACCCTTGATAAAAAATATGTATGAAAACAAAACTTTCTGAAGGTCATACAGATCGTCCAGTGCAGACAGGCTTGAGGAGTTAGAACCTGAGAGAAAGGGAGAGAAGGGGAACTTACATGGTGAGATTTAGTCACCTCTGCTTCTTCCTTAAAGTTGTTTTTCAACTTGCAGTACAGTGGATTAACTAGCATTCTTACACAACTGCAGAACTGAAAATCACAGTCTGGGATAACTAAACTTGTGGAGTCCTAAGGATCTTGGAAAGGGAATAAAAATACACACACACACACACACACACACACACACACACACACACACGAAGTCTGATATTTTGAGTACAGTTTCCCACTATGTCATTGTCCACTTCTAAACTGCATATTCACAGGAATGAGCTCTATGAAATTCAACAAATCTTTGCGGAAGGGAGACTAAAAAGTTGAGTGGGGATGAGAGTAGCCCCCTGACACAAAGGGAGAGAGGCTGAATTCAAATCACTCCAAGATGAAGGAAAACACCTTACACTTTTAGTCAAGAAACCAAAAGGAGCATACATTCAACAAGTAAGGGCTATACCCTAAGAACAATAAGTATGTCACCAGGGTAACAGAACTCAAGAATAGCTCTAACAAACCCTACAACCAGGACTTACAAAGATAACCCATCAGTGTTCTGTCTGCCTGCTAACAGAAAAGTTAATCCTATTTGTAGGAACATAATAGCACAATTTACTAAACAAAATTTAAGGCATGCTAAAAATAGTATCTATTAAATAAGGTCTCCAACTCCACCAAGAAAAAGATAAAACAAAGAGACTACCAATGATTCATTCATTTATTGATGATATCAGATATGAACTTAATAATTATGATTACTATGTTTTAGAACTTTAAAAAAATGACAAACTAGATGAAGAGATGGAAAATGTCAAGAGAAACTGGAATTTATAAAAATTGTGTTTATATTCCAGATCTACATGATATCTGAAATTAGGAATTTATTAGACAGATCTAAGGGCAGACTTAACAGTGGAAATACCAGCAAATCCAAATTCAGGGTGAAGGAAAACACAACCTAAAGCAACAAGAGGAAAACCTATGGGAGAAAAAGTAACAACATAATGAGAAACATGGTCAAAGAAATAAGTACGTGTAATTGAAAATGGTGGAAGGAAATGAAAAGGAGATTGCAGGAAAATAATCAGAATATACAAAGCTGAAAATGTTCTACAGGTAATTAAGACAGCTTACACAATGAAGAACTTTAATGAACTCCATACCAAGAAAAAGAAATCACACCAAGACACATCACAGTCAAAATGCAAAGATCTCATAGAGAAAGAGAAAAAAGTCTTAATAGCAGTCAGAGGATGTATGACGTTGTTCCTTCAAAAACAAATTAGATTGTGGATAACTTTTCAATACAGACTGTGAGAGCTGGAAAATAATGGAGCAACATCTTTAAGGTGTAGAATACACAAAACTTCCAAACTGATTTTGATAAATAACAAAAATACCCTTAAAAAGATGAAATACATATTAAAAAAGGAAATAGACAAATTCATAACCATCAGAAAAAAAGCTGAAAGGTACTATATATGCAATCAAAAATGTATTTCATAGGCTTAACAGCAAATTGAGTATAACAGAGGAATGGGTTAACAAACTTTAAATCAGGTCAAAAGAAATTTGAAAAGTTCAATATAAGTAAAATAATAAAGAATTTAAATTAGTAATTAAAAATCAGTAAGTGAAAATTTTTCTATTGGCAAAATACAGGGTCTGTAGGTTAATTTTAACAGAAACTGAAAGCAGAAATATTATTAGTCTTTCTCTCTCTCTCTCTCTGTCTCTTTTTTTTTCAGAAATCTGAGGAGGAATGAACATTTCCCAATGTGTTATTTGAGGTCAGTATTACCTTGATACCAAAACCATACAAACACATCCCTAAGGTAAACTATGTATCAGTATTCCTCATGAATACAAATGCAGAATGGCTATTATTAAAAGTCAAAACATTAACAGTTGCTGGCAAGGTTGCAGAGAAAAGGGAACACTTATATAACGCTGGTGGAAGTGTAATGAGTTCAACCATTGTGGAAAGCAGTGTGGCATTTCCTCAAGGAGTTAAAAGCAGAACTACCATTTGACACAGCAATCCCATTATTGGGTACGTACTCACAGGAATACAAATTATTCTACTATAAAGACACAGGCAGGCAAATGTTCACTGAAGGATTATTCACAGTAGCAAAGACATGGAATCAACTTAAAAGCCCATCAATGAAAGATTGAGTAAAAAATAAATGTGACACATGTATACCATAGAGTACTATGCCTCCATACAAAAGAACAAGATTGTGTCTTTTGCAGGAACATGCATGGATGGACCTGGAGGCTATCATCCTTAGCAAACTAAAGGACGAACAGAAAACCAAATACCACATGGTCTTACAAGTGGGTGCTAAATTATGAAAAATAATGAACACAAAGGAAACAACATACACCAGCATCTTTTTGATGGCTGAGGCTGGGTGGAGGGAGAGGAGCAACACAGATAACTATTGGGTACTGGACTTAATCCTGAGTGATGAAATAATCTGTACAATAAACCCCCTTGACATGAGTTGACCTGTGTAACAAACTTTCTTATGTACCACTGAACCTAAAATAATTATTTTAGAAAACAAAAATTCTCAACAAAATCTAGCAAAACCAAAAAGAATGATAAACCATGACCAAGCAGGAGTATCACAGAAATGCAACATAGAATTAATAGCTTCAAGTTAGTTAATGTGAAACATCATATTAATAAATTAAAGGACAAGAGCCACAAGATCTTTTTGATAGATGCAGAAAATCACTTCATGATATCTACCATCCAGTTATATTTGCTTTAAAAAAAAAATGAAGCTTAAAAACTCAAAATAAAATAGAACTACCTCAACCTAATAAAGGGTATCTATGAAAAACCCCAAAATTAACTTTCTACTTACTGTTGAGAGACTGCATGTTTTCCCCTTAATTGGGAAGTATATAAGCATATGTCTCATAACATTTATTCAGCACTGCATTGAGGATTCTAGTTAGTACAATCAAAGAAGACATAAAAATAAAAGCATCAAACTGAAAATAAAGAATAAAAAGAATAAAATTGTCATATTCACACATGACATAATCCTGTATAAATGAAATCAAAGAAATGCACAAATAAACTACTAGAACTAGTGAACAAATTCAGCGAAGTCATAGGGTATAAGATCATTAAACAATATTAGTTGCAGTTCTACATATACCAATAAAATAGGTAGGAATACATTTAAGAAAAAAGTCAAAATTTATGCTTTGAAAATGAATATTCTCCAAAGACATTCTAAATGATCTAAGTAAATGGAGGGATGTTCCATGATTATGGATAGGGACAAATATTTTTAAGGTGATACTTCCCAGCTTGATCTACAGACTCAACACCAACTCTATCAAAATCCCAACTGGCTCTTTTGAACAAATCTTTTGAAAAAATTGACAAGCTATTCTAAAATTTATATGGAAATGAAAATCATCTAAAAATGCCAAAACATTATTGAATAGAAGAATAAAGCTGGAGGATATACCCTTCATAATTTCAAAACTCAACTACAGAGGTAATAGTGAAGAAAGGGAGGTGCTGTGGTTCATGCCTGTAATCCCAGCACTTTGGGAGGCAAATGCGGGAGAACTGCTTGAGGCCAGGAGTTTGAAACCAGCCTGGCAAACACAGCAAGACTCCATCTCTACAAGAAAATAAACAAATTAAATAAAAATAAATAAATAATAGCTGGGTGTTGTGATGTGCACTTGTAGTCCTTACTCCTCAGGATGCTGAGGTGAAGGATCACTTGGTCAATGCTGGCAAATTGAGACCAGTAATTCCAAGGTACAGTTAAGTAGGATTATACCACTGCACTCCAGCTTGGACATCAGAGCAAGACCCTGTCTCTAAAAAATAAGAAAAATTTAATCAAAAACAAACAAACAAACAAACAAAAAAAAACAAAGAGAGAGTGACTAACAAAGGGTAGTTTTAGAGTACAAGGGAATATAATTAGAACATCAGAAATCCATATGTCAGAATATGAATTTACACTTTTACTTCACACCACATAGAAAAATTAACCTAAAATGGATCATAGATTTAAATATAAAAGCAAAAAAAAAACAGTTAGAAGAAAACATGAAAGTACATATTTGTGACTTTGTGTTAGGCAGTGGTTTCTTAGATATGACTTTTAAAGCCAAAGAGGTAAGCAAAAATATAATAAATTGTTTATCAAAATTCAAAATGCTCATGCTTCAAAAAAGGCCACTAAGAAGATGAAAAGACAAACCCCAGGCTGAGATAAAATATTTGTAAATCATATTTCCAGAATATATGACTCTTACAACTTAATAAATAAATATTCAAAGTAATGAATAAACATTTTATCAAACAAGTACACATATATCTAATAAGCATAACAAAATGTAAATAGAATGGTGGTTACCAGAGTCTGGGAAGGGTAGTTGGGTGGGAGATAGAGAGAGATTGATTAATAAGTACAAAAACAGAGTTAGATAGAAGAAAGAAGTTCTAACGTTTGGTAGCACAATAGGGTGACTATAGTTAACAAATAATTTATTGTATATTTCAAAATAGCTAGGAAAGTAGATTAAAAATATCCCCAACACAAAGAAATTATAAATATTTGCAGTGATGGATATCCTATTACCCAATTTGATCATTACACATTGTTTGCTTTTATGAAACTATGACATGCACCCCATAAATATGTACAATTATTATGTATACATAAAAATAAAAAATAAAAAATACAACTAATGTCAGTTTGTCAATATGAAAATGCATATAAAATCCACAGTGCAATACCACTGAAAACACACTAGAAGGATTATAATAGAAAAGACAGGATATAAAAAGTATTATTAAGAATGTGAAGTAACAAGAGCCCTAACTCTTTGTTGATGGATATAGAAAATGGTGCAGCCACTTGGAGAAACAGGTTGACAATTTCTTATAAAGTCACACATAAATTTATTGCATAATCTAATGTATTTGTCTCCCATTACTACTGTAACAAATTGCCACAAATTTAGTGTCTTAAAACAATACAAATTTATTATCTTATAGTTCTAGAGGTAAGAATTCCTAAATGTCTTATGTATCTAATGGGGAGTGACTGCAAACGGGAGATAAAAATGTTATAAAATTGGATTGTGGTATTCCTTGCACAACTCTGTGAATTTACTAAAAATATTTCATTGCTTATGAAATCAAGTAGATTCTATGTGAATTATACCTCAATAAAGCTAATTAATATTTTTATACCAAGTCCATAAGAATATTAGTGAATTAATGAAACAAGAGGATAGTACATAGAGTTCATTATGGTCTGTATACTGTTTTTGTAAACCTAGAAAAATTCAAGCGTCTTTCAAATACTTAAAAATATTTTTAAAGCAATACTAAAGTAAATATTTCTATTGTTTTGGAATGTGTGATTATTTTCTGAAAATAGGACAAAATGTTTTCTACTAGGAAAACAATAGTGATTTAAATATTTAAAATTCCTCTGTGTCTGGGACACTAAAAATAAATTTAAACAAATGAATAAAATTACGACCTGCTTCTCATGTTTTTGTCTACCCAGTGCCTTTGTATTTACCTAGCTTCTCCCTTGCAATGGGTAGAATTTCGGTTTCATTTTGCAATTGAACTGAAGGAAGAACTCAAGCTCCCAGTTTAACACAGAGTGGTATCAGGGACAGTATGGTTCTGGACTGAGCTGTGGAGTGGCTACTTGCCAATCCAGCAAGTGAGTTTCAGATTACACAATAGTAGCATGTAAGGCAGTCTAGAGTTTGGTAGCATGCTTCTTGAAGTCATTCACAGATCAGATTGCATTATGTTTCTCAGCCCTGGCACAGGTTATATAAACCACATAGGAACCCAGAACTAACTTTTCTTCCTTTATCTAGTATTGATTCTCTCTTCTGCTATTGAATTCCAAGTTATCTACTGGGAAAACATAATTATAATTCACATGACAGAAAGTTACTATTTTTAATGTATAAAGAAATTGTGTAAGTCAATGAGCAAATACAAATGCCCCACTTGAAAAGAGCAATTTACTTAAAAACATATATTTATAATAGTTTAGCATATGAGATGCTCAATCACACTTAAAAAATCAAATTAAAGCAATAATTTATTATCATTTTTTACCTTTTAAACTGACGACATTAAAAAGAGGGATACTATTCATTATGAGAAAAGGTATGAAGAAACAAGCAATATGTTATACTGTTGGTATATCAGTCCATTTTCACACTGCTGAGAAAGACATACCTGAGAACGGATAATTTACAAAAGAAAAAGGTTTATTGGACTTACAGTTTCACATTGCTGGGGAGACCTCACAATTATGGCAGAAGGCATGGAGGAGCAAGTCACATCTTACGTGGATGGCAGCAGGCAAAAAGAGAGCTTGTTATGGGGGAACTCCTGTTTTTCAAACAATCAGATCTCCTGAGACCTATTCACTATCAGGAGAACAGCACAGGAAAGACCTGCCCCTGTAATTCAATCATCTCCCATGGGGTCCCTCCCACAACTCATGGGAATTATGGGAGCTACAAAATGATATTTGGGTGGGGACACAGTGCCAAACCATATCAGTTGCTAACTTAGATACTAATTTGTGAATAATTTGACAATATTTTAGAAACTTTCAAGTAATATGCAGTTTGACCCAGAAATTTCCTTTTTAGAAATTTGTATAAATACTTTACTTTCTGATCCATGGATCCTTGGGTACTCCACAAACCCTGGTAGACATTCAATAAATAGTTGTTGACCCTTTTTGCTAAAAGATGTATTTATACAAGGCTCAGTACAACATTATTGAAAAAAAATAAACTATTGGGAATAATCAAAATATAAACCAATAAGATATTACATTTTTATAATATACTGAAATATTATATAATAATTAAAAAGAATTAGGTATGTCTATTGTATATATGAACATTTGTTGGTACAATATAATCTCATTTTTTTATGAGATTCAGAAGATATAGAATAAACTAATAGCACATTTTACCATTCCAACATTTAAAAGTAACATAAAGCAGTAAACACAAACACACTTGTATAACATCAAACTCTCTCCACAAAGAAAGATTAAATAAACACACAGAAATAAGACATAACTAATTGTGATGAATGTATTTTCAGAATTTCTGAGAGATAATTTCTTTGCCTAAAATCGCGTTTTTGAAAGCAGTAAAAGGTGTAGATTCTAGCAAGAGGACAACACAGACAGATGTTTCTGAATTCTTCCTCAGTGCTTTTTCTCCCTTCTCTGGAGTGAGACCATTCATTACCTGCAAAACTTTCAAAAGGACCATTATTGATCCATTTGATATCTTCCTGCCAATTAGAAAAATTCTGGCTGAACTCCCTTCCTCTTGGGCACATGACTTACAGGAGCATGAGCTGGTTTTCAGCTCCTACTTACCCACTCAGTCATCATTCTTATGCGACGACAACTACAAAACCATAGATGATGTTCCTGATCATGCATTCATTGAAAGAGTTCAGGAGACAACTGAGTTCTGTCAGTTATCTTGGGAAGGTTTCCCTGGCATGCTCATATATGATTCTAAAAAGGCCTATCTCTGGTGACTTGCGAACACCTGAAGGCAAGTCACTGGTTCAATTGCTCTCAGTATCTCTAGCTTACCATCATTCCACAAGTATAGAAACAATTCTGCTTACCATTAATCACTAAAGGCCTGCCTTGCTAGCCAAGGCTACACAATATTTTAATAATTTAAAATTAACACACACAAAAAAGAAGATCTACATTGATAATTAGTGGATTAGACTGTCAAGTGCAATGCCAAAATGTGACAAAAGAAACAAAAAAATAAACTAATAAAGGGAAAAATGAGAGATTTGGAGAATAGCTTCAGAAAATTTGGATGTTGTAGAATGAGCCAAAGCAATAGAAGAAGAACAACAACTAAACAAATAACAGAAGATTACTTTTCTTTATAATCAGAAGAAAGGCTGCAGTGTTTAACATGAAAAGCCTCATTGAGATTCAAGTGAGAATATTTTTTTAAAAATAGACCAAAGCCAGGTGTAGTACCTACTGAAAAGGCTGAGGCAGGAGGATTGCCTGAGCCCAGGGGTTGGAGACAAGCCTGGGCAACATAATGAGACATTGTCAAAAAACAAAACAAAACAAAACAAAATATATATATATATATATGTGTGTGTGTGTGTGTGTGCGCGCGCGTGTGTGTGTATATATGTATATCTGTACAGAAATAAGATGATCAAATAACATCTACTAGTTTATTACAATTGTTCTACTAGTAATCACAGTCAACTAAGAGAAAAGTATTTGGTGTTCAAGAGTCCTATAGCCAGACAAAATATCATTTCCCCATCAAAAAGAAATATATCACTAAGCAATTTTTAGATTGCCATAGCATATTGGATAGATTTTTAAATGAAATAAAAATGGAATAAGAACATTGTTTTAAAAAATGCAGAATACTCAACCATCTATACCTATGTGCATATGTACATGAGACTCTGTGTGTGTGTGTGTGTGTGTGTGTGTGTGTGTGTAAATAAATAGGACAAGTATTTGGAAACAATTTTTGACTCTCTGTACTATCTGATCACTTTGGGATGGGGTCAGTCACCTTGGTAGCAGTAAGGAACAGAGAAAGAATTCCAAGAAGCAAACAGCCACATGCTAAAACAGCAAGCTAAATTAAAAAAAAAAAAAAAAATCTACTACTCTTAGTCCCAGAGTGTCCTTACATATGGCTAAGTTCACTAGAAGTTGTTCATTTACACTGACATGAACCACACTATGTGAAAAAATAGTTCAGGAACAACCAAGAAGTTCCCAAGATCACAGACTTCAAAAATCCCTCTTACAACCCCAAAGCATTGCCTGAAACTTTATCTTTGCCTGAAGCTTTATGCTTTGCCTGAAGTTCTCTCACACTTCTCATTGGAATTATTCTAAAGCAGCTAGACCACGAATTGAGCACACCTACAGCCCGTTTTAACTTTTTGCATGGAACTTTTCTTAACAAACCATCATTGACTTGAGGAAGAGCCTGCAACCAAAGCCCCAGGGAGTGGGATCTGCACTTGCAGTTCCTGTTTCATTTGATTGAACTCTGTTGTTCACCCATCACTTTTACAGGTGAAAGTTATACACCAACTGTTGTATCTCCCCCAGTAATTGTCTGTTTCTCCTAAGTCTCATTATTTCTAATAAAGAATCCTGGTTTTTTTTTTTTGTTTGTTTGTTTGTTTGTTTTTATCGTCTCCATAAGAAGAATAGCTTTCCTTCTGATTGTGATTTCCTTATCAAAAATGTTTTCCAACTATTTACAAACCATAGAGATATATGGAGAACAATACTAGCTAAAATTTAGTTTTAAACTATTTCAAGAAACCCAGAATTTAGAAGCATGGGAAGGTAAGCAGAGACAATACTACATGTTCATATCATTATATCATTTTGTTTTTGCAAATACAGTATTTCACAGATGTCATTGCATTAGGTGAGGCCATGTGACTGTTCAGGACAATGCAATGTGAGTGAAAGTACAGCATATGAACACATTCTTTGAAGATTCAGCTGCCTTCTTCTTCCATAACAACTGAAGGTTCCATATATTAAGATGATAGAATCAAAAGATCCAAACACCAGAGATCACTGAATTCCGACAGAGGAAGTTTCTTTTCCGAGCTGATAAACGTCCTGCAGATTTTCTGCGTGTGTGTGTGTGTGTGTGTATGTGTGTGTGTGTGTGTGTGTGTGAGAGAGAGAGAGAGAGAGAGAGACAGGGATTGCGTGTAAATAAATAGGACAAGTATTTACAAACAATTTCTGACTCTCTCTACTAACTATCTACTAACCATACCCACTTTGGGATGGGCTAAGTCACTTTGGTGGCTGTAAGGGACAGAGAAAGAATTATCTGCATAAGACTTTGCATAAGTGAAAAATAAACTCGCATATTCTAAATAACTGTTGTGTATTTTTCCCTTCTAGAATGTCCTAGTTTATCCTGAATAGCATGAAACAAAAGATACGGGAAATTGACAGTTAATGCTTTCTAAACTTTTATCTTGGATTGTGATCAA
This sequence comes from Mandrillus leucophaeus, assembly GCF_000951045.1. NCBI lineage: Eukaryota > Metazoa > Chordata > Mammalia > Primates > Cercopithecidae > Mandrillus > Mandrillus leucophaeus. The sequence continues at coordinate 2,011,864 of NW_012098432.1, read as the reverse complement.
AGCTATGTCATTTGCTTTTATTAATATAATAAAGAAAACAATATATTAAATTTTGATTTTTCAGAATGGAAGATAAGTACCACCATACTGAAAAGCATAGTAGAACATAATTGTCAAGCAAAAAAGAATGATACAAGTATACTAAAGCCAGAAAAATAATAGAAAGGAAAAAGAAAACAATAGCAAAGTAAAATAAATAGCCAACATAAAATAAAATGCAAGTAATAAAAACAATTAAATCATTTATTATATGCAATGTGAGCAGGCTGGATTTCCCAATTAGAAATAGATAATTGTTAGGATGGGTAAAAACAAAATATGCACATATGTTGTATACAAAAAATATAAAATGATAAAAGTAAGTTGGAAATAAGAGATGGCGAATAGATTCCTAGACAACTATGAATAACAGAAAACACTCTTAGAAATATGATAGTGCAAGGAAATCTATGAAAAATGCAAATATTACAGTGCAGGGAAATCTATGAAAAAAATTTAATAAGGGGAAAAGACACAATACATAATGATCCCAAAAGTATAAATTTTTGAGAAAATGTAATAGACCTAAACCTTTATACATTGAACAAGATAGCAAATAACTATATAAAGAAAACCTCCCAAGGGTATTTTTTCTAAGCTTAGTTATCTTTAATTTCAACTTATATTTTAGATACAGGGGGTACATGTACAGGTTTGTTACATGGGAATGTTACATGATGCTGAGATTTGAGGTACAGATCCCATCACCCAGGTAGTGAGCGTAGTATCCAACAGGTAGTTTTTCAACCCACCCCAACTCCCTCCATTCTCTAGTAGTCAGTAGTACCTTCTTCCCATATTTAGGTTCATGTGTTAGCTCCCACTTGTAAGTGAGAACATGTGGTATTTGATTTTCTGCTCCTGCATTAATTTGCTTAGGATTATGGCCTCCAGCTACGTCCATGTTGCTGCAAAGGACATGATTCATTCTTTCTTATGGCTGCATAGTATTCCATAGTGTATATGTACCACATTTTCTTTATCCAGTCTACCATTGATGGGCACCTGCGTTGATTCCATGTCTTTGCTGTTGTGAATAGCAGTGGGATGCACATCTAAGTGGATGTATCTTCTTGGCAGAATGACTTAATTTCCTTTAAGTGTATGCCCAGTAATGGGATTGCTGGGTCATATGGTAGTTCTGTTTTAAATTCTTTGAGAAATCTTCAAACTGCTTTCCAAAGTGGCTGAACTAATTTACATTCCCAACAACAGTATATAAGCATTCTCTTTTCCCCCTTTTTCCTGCAGCCTAGCCAGCATCTGTTTTTGTTTTTTTGTTTGTTTGTTTTTGTTTTTTTGTCTTTTTAATAGCCATTCTGTGACCAGCTGGATACAAAGACAAGACCCATCGGTGCACTGTATTCAAAAGACACATCATATGTGCAAAGATGCACATAAACTCAAAATAAAGGGATGGAGGAAAGATTACCAAGCAAATGGAAAGCAAGAAAAAAGCAGTGGTTGCAGTTCTAGTTTCTGACAAAACAGACTTTAAACCAACAAAGGTCCAAAAAGACAAAGAAGGGCAAGACAAATAATGTGAAAGGATTCAATTCGACAAGAAGAGCTAACTATCCTAAAATGTATATGCACACAATTTAGGAGCACTCAGATTCATAAAACAAATTTTTTGAGATCTACAAAGAGACTTAGACCTCCACACAATAATAGTGAGAGACTTTAATACCCCACTGTCAGTATTAGACAATCATCAAGACAGAAAATTAACAAAGATATTCAGGACTTGAACTCATCTCTAAATCATGTGGACGTGATAGATATTTACAGAAATCTCCACGCAAAACCAACAGAATATACACTTTTTTCTTCGGTGCCACATGACACTTAACGCTAAAATCAATCACATAATTAGAAGTAAAGTACTCCTCAGCAAATGCAAAAGAACTGAAATAATAACAAACAGTCTCTCAGACCATAGTGCAATCAAATTAAAACTCACGAATAAGAAGCCCACTGAAAACTACACAACTACATGGAAATTGAACAACCTGCTCCTAAATGACTCTTTGGTACATATGGAAATAAAGGCACAAATCAAGAAGTTATTTGAAACCAGTAAGAACAAAGAGACAACGTATCAGAATCTCTGGGATGCAGCTAAAGCAGTGTTAAGACGGAAATTTGTAGCACTAAATGTCCTCATCAAAAAGGAAGATCTCAAAACAACACCCCAACATCACAACTAAAAGAACTAGAGCACTAAGGGCAAACAAACCCCAGAGCTAGGAGAAGACAAGAAATAACCAAGCTCAGAGTGGAACTGAAGGAGATAGAGACATAAAAAACCCTTCAAAAAATCAACAAATCCAGAAGCTGCTTTTTTTTTGAAAAAAATCAGTAAAATAGATAGATCACTAGCAAGATGAATAAGCAAGAAAAGAGAGAAGATTCAAATAAATACAATCAGAAAAGATAAGGAGGATACCACCACTGATCCCACAGAAATACAAAACATATCAGAGAATACTATAAACACATCTATGCAAATAAGCTGGAAAATCTACAAGAAATGGATACATTTCTGGACACATACACCCTCCCAAGACTGAACCAGAAAGAAGTTGAATCTCTGAATACACCAAAAACAAGCTCTGAAATTGAGGAAGTAATAAATAGCCTGCCAACCAAAAAAAAAAAAAAAAGTCCAGATCTAGATGGAGTTACAGCTGAATTCTACCAGAATTACAAAGAGGAGCTGGTACCATTTCTTCTGAAACTATTTCAAGCAATTGAAAAGGAGGGACTGCTCCCTAACTCATTTTATGAGGCCAGCACTCATCCTGATACCAAAACCTGGGAGAGATACAACAAAAAAAGTAAACTTTAGGCTAATATATCTGACGAACATCAATGCAAAAATCCTCAATAAAATACTGGCAAACCAAATCCAGCAGCACATAAAAAAACTTACCCACCACAATCAAGTCGGCTTCATCCCTAGGATGCAAGGTTGGTTCAATATATACAAATCAATAAATGTAATTCATCACAAAAACAGAACTAAAGACATAAAACACATGATTATCTCAATAGATGCATAAAAGGCCTTCAACAACATTCAGCATCCCTTCATGTTAAAAACTCTCAATAAACTAGATACTTAAGGAAGTTACCTCAAAACAGTAAGAGTCATTTATGACAAACACACAGTCAACATCATACTGAATGGGAAAAGCTGGAAGCATTCCCCTTGAAAACTGGTACAAGACAAGGATGCCACCAGACCAATTAGGTAAGAGAGAGAAGTAAAACATATTTAAATAGGAAGAGAGGAAGTCCAAGTGTCTTTATTTGCAGATGACATAATCCTATATCTAGAAAAACATATCATTTCAGCCCAAAAGCTTCTTAAGCTGATAGACAACTTTAGCAAAGTCTCAGGATACAAAATCAATGTGTAGAAATCACAAGCATTCCTATACAACAACAGACAAACAAAAACCCAAATCATGAATAAACTCCCATTCACAATTGCTACAAAGAGAATAAAATACCTAGGAATACAACCAGCAAGGGAAGTGAAGGACCTTTTCAGGGAGAACTACAAACTAGTACTCAAATAAATCAGAAAAACATTCCATGCTCATGGATAGGAAGAATTAGTATCATGAATATGGCTGTACTGCCCAAAACAATTTATATATTCAATGCTATTCTCAATAAACTACTATTGACATTCTTCACAGAATTAGAAAAAAATAATTTAAAATTCCTATGAACCAAAAAAAAGCTCTCATAGCCAGTCAATCCTAAGCAAAAAGAAAAGCTGTTGGCTTCACATTACCCAACTTCAAACTATACTACAAGGCCACAGTAACCAAAACAGCATGGTACTGGTACAAAAACAGGCACATAGACCAATAGAACAAAATAGAGAACTCAGAAATAAAACTGCACATCTACAACCATCTGATATTTGACAAAGCCAACAAAAACAAGCAATGGAGAAAGGATCCCTGATTTAAAAATAAATTTAATAAATGGTGCTGGGAGAACTGGTTAACCATATGCAGAAAATTGAAAATGGATTCCTTCCTTACACCTTATGCAAAGCTTAATTCAAATGGATTAAAGAATTAAATGTAAAACCGAAAACTATAAAAACCCTATAAGAAAATATAGGCAATACCATTCAGGACATAGGCATGGGCAAAGAATTTATGATGAAATTATCAAAAACAATTGCAACAAAATCAAAAATTGACAAAAGGGATCTAATTAAACTAAAGAGCTTCTGCACAGCAAATGAAACTGTAATCAGAGCAAACAGACAACCTAGAGAGTAAGAGAGAATTTTTGCAATCTATCGATCTGATAAAAAGCTAATATCCAGAATCTACAAGAAACTTAAGCAAATTTACAAGAAACATCCCCATTAATGGGCAATGGATATGAACAGATGCTTCTCAAAAAAAAAAAAAAAAAAAAAAAAGACATACATGGAGCCAACAAACATACAAAAAATAGCTCAACATCAACGGTCATTTGAAAAATGCAAATCAAAAGCATAATAAGATTCCATCTCATGCCAGTCAGAATGGTGATTATTAAAAAATCAAGAAACAACAAATGTTGGCAAGGTTCCAGAGAAATTGGAACGCTTTTATGCTGTTGGTGGGAATGTAAGTTAGTTCAACCATTGTGGAAGACAGTGTGGCAATTCCTCAAAGATTTAGAACCAGAAATACCATTTGACCCAGCAATGCTATTATTGGGTATATACCCAAATGAATATAAATATAAATCATTCTATTATAACAATACATGCATGCGTATGTTCACTGCAGCACTATTCACAACAGCAAAGACATGGAATCAACCCAAATGCCTATCAGTGACAGACTGGATAAAGAAAATGTGGCATATATACACCACGGAATACTATGCATCCATAAAAAGGAATGAGATCATGTCCTTTGCAGGGACATGGATGAAGCTGGAAGCCATTATTCTCAGAAAACTAACATAGGGACAGAAATCCAAAAACTGCATGTTCTCACTTATAAGTGGGAGCTGAACAATGAGAACACATGGACACAGGAAGGGGAACAACACTTACCAGGGCATGTCGTGGGGTGGGGTAGGAAGAGCATTAGGGAAAAGAGCTAATGCATGCTGGGCTTAATACCTAGGTGATGGGTTGATAGATGCAGCAAACCACCATGGCACACGTTCAGCTACGTAACAAACCTGCACATCCTGCACATGTACCCTGGAACTTAAAAAAGATAAAATAATTATAATAAAATAATAGCCATTCTGACTAGTGTGAGATGGTATTGCATTGTGATTTTGATTTGCATTTCTCTGGTGATTTGTGATGATTAGCACTTTTTCATATGTTTGTTGGCTGCTTGTATGTTTTCTTTTAAGAAATATCTGTTCATGTCCTATGCCCATTTTTAATGGAGTTGCTTTTTGCTTGCTGATTTGTTTAAGTCCCTATTCATTCTGGATATTAGGCCTTTGTTGGATGTATGGTTTCTGAATACATTCTTCCATTCCATTTGCTTTGTTAGTATTTTCTTTTGCTATATAGAAGCTTTAGAGTTTAATTAGGTACCACTTACTTATTTTTGCTTTTGTTGCAACTGCTTTTAGGGACTTAGCCAAAAATTCTTTGCCAAGCTGATGTCAAAAGGTGTATTTCCTAATTTCTTAAGTTGTGTTTCAGAATTTTCATAGTTTACAGTCTTATATTTAAAATGTTTCATATATTTAGAGTTAATTTTGATATTTGGTGAAAGGTAGGATTCCAGTTTCAATTTTCTGCATATGACTAGCCAGTTATTCCAGCACTATTTATTGAATAGGTAGTCCATTTCCTATTGCTTGTTTTCAATGGCTTTGTCAAAGATGAGATGGTTGTAGGTGTGCAGTTTTATTTCTGAGTTCTCTATTTTGTTCCATTAGTCTATGTGTCTGTTTTGCTGTTTTGCTTTGTTTATTTTTTAAGGTGGAGTCTCACCCTGTCACCAGGCTTGAGTGCAGTGGTGTGATCTCAGCTCACAGAACCCTCCACCTCCCAGGTTCAAGTGATTCTCCTGCCTTAGCCTCCCAAGTAGCTGGGACTACAGGTGCGCACCACCATGTCCAGTTAGTAGAGACAGGATTTCACCATGTTGGCCTGGATGGTCTCGATCTCTTGACCTCATGATCTGCCCGCCTTGGCCTCACACAGTGCTGGGATTACACATGTGAGCCACAGCACCTGGCCCCTATGTGTCTGTTTTTGTGCCCGTACTATGCTGTCTGGGTTACTGTGGCTTTGTAGCATAGTTTGAAGTTCATGGTATGATGCTTCTGGCTTTATTCTTCTTGCTTAGGATTGCTTTGCCTAAAGTAAATTTATTTCTCAAAAGTAATTATAACTGGAAGAATTCACTATGTCTCTTTCTAAATTTTATAAATCTTGTTTACCAAAATATAACAGCTATAGGGGATTTGAATGTTCTAATCACTATGAAGAAATGTAAATATTTTCATAAATGGAATAATGTTTGTATCCACAGAATAACTTATGTCCATGGAATAATAAATGTTTATATCCATAAGCAATAAAACATCTGTCAGGTGTGACAGCCCATGCCTGTAGTCCCAGCTACTTGGGAGGGTGGGGTGGGAGGATCACTTGAGCCCAGGAGTTTGAGTTCAGCCTCAGCAACAAAGCGAGATCCCATCCCGAAACAAATAGACAAATAATCCACTTGACTTAATAAGCAATATTTTAAAAATACAGAACTCATAGTCTATACTCTTTGATAACACATAAAGTTGCAACAAATTATTAAAATGTGACCCAAAAAGTTCAACTTCAAAAAATCATTCTCCTATTAAACCTTGTTTAATGAGAACAAAATAAAATTATAACAATTAGAAAGTTACTAAAAATATACAGTTTGAAGAAAAAGCTGTAAGATTTAGAGTAGTACTCAAAATAGAACACAAACTTTAAATGTTTTCTTTATTCAGATAAAATACAAAGATAATAGCTGTATTAGTCTGTTTATCATGTTGCTGATAAAGACTTACTCAAGACTGGGAAGAAAAAGAAGTTTAATTGAACTTAAAGGTCCACATGGCTTGGGAGGCCTCAGAATCATGCCAGGGGGTGAAAGGCATTTCTTACAGGATGTCAGCAAGAGAAAATGAGGAAGAAGCAAAAGTGGAAACCCCTGATAAACCCATCAGATCTTGTTAGACTTATTCACTATCACAAGAATAGCACAGGAAAAGCGGCCCCCATGATTCAATTACTTCCCCCTGGGGCCCTCCCACAACATATGGGAATTCTGGGAGATACAATTCAAATTGAGATTTGGGTGGGGACACAGTCAAACTATATCAATAGCTAACATGTACCACATATTTACTGTGTTAGATATTGATCTAAGAACTTATAAATATTATTAACTCATCACAAATCTGAGGTAAATAGTATTATTATTCCCATTGTACAGATAAAGAAATTGAAGCGAATAGAAGTTTAAAAACATATCCACTATTACAGAGTTACCAAATGGCAAAACCAGCATTCAAATTCAGGTTGTCCTGCTCTGGAGTCCACGTTCATAAATATTATACTACAGTAAATATTAATCTTGAGAACTATGTGATATGGTTTGGCTGTGTCCCACCCAAATCTCATCTTGTAGCTACCATAATCCCCACATATCAGGGGAGTAACCTGGTGGGAGGAAACTGAATCATGGGGCAGTTACTTCTATGCTGTCCTCATAATAGTGAGTTCTCACTATATCTGATGGTTTAATAAGGGGCTTTCCCACTTCCCTTTGCTCTGCACTTCTCTTTCCTGACATTATGAGAGGAAGGACATGTTTGCTTCCCCTTCTGCCATGATTGTAAGTTTCCTGAGGCCTCCCGAGCCATGCTGAACTGTGAATCAATTAAACCATTTTTCCTTATATATTATCCAATCTCTGATATGTCTTTCTTAGCAGCATGAGAATGGCCTAATACTGTAAAATGCTACTGCAGAGAGTGGGGCATTGCTGTAAAGATCCAGGAAATGTGGAAGCAACTTTGGAACTGGATAACAAGCAGAGGCTGGAACAGTTTGGAGGGTTCAGAAGAAGACAGAAAAATGTGGGAAAGTTTGGAACTTCCTAGAGACTTGTTGAATGGGTTTGACCAAAATGGTGATAGCGATATAGACAATGAAGTCCAGGCTGAGGTGTTCTCAGATGGAGATGAGGAACTTATTGGGAACTGGAATAAATGTCAGTCTTGCTACGTTTTTAGCAAAGAGACTGGCAGCATTTTGTCCCTGCCCTAGAGATCTGTGGAACTTTCAACTTGAGAGAGATAATTTAGGGTATCTGGCAGAAGACATTTCTAAGTAGCACCGTACTCAAGAGGAACCAGAGCAAAAAAGTTAAAGCCTGACAATGTGATAGAAAAGTAAACCCCATTTTCTGGGGAGAAATTCAAGCTGACTTCAGAAATTTGCACAAGTAATGACGAGTCAAATGTTAATCATCAAGAAAATGGGGAAAATATCTCCAGTGCATGTCAGAGACCTTCATGGCAGACCCTGCCATCAAAGGCCTGGAGGCCTAGGAGGGAACAATGGCTTCCTGGGCCAGGCCCAGGGTCTTCCTGCTCTATGCACCAGCAGGACATGGTGCCCTGCCTCCCAGCTGCTTAAGCTCTAGCCATGGCTAAAAGGGGCTAATATACAGGTCAGGCTGTTGCTTCAGAGGGTGCAAGCCCCAAGTCTTACATGTGGTGTTGGACTTGTAGTTGCATAAATGTCAAAAATTGAAGTTTGAGAAAGTCCAGCTAGGTTTCAGAGGATGTATGGATATCCACTCAGAAGTTTGCTGCAGGGGTGGGGCCCTCCTGGGGAACCTCTGCAAGGGCAGTGCAGAAGGGAAATGTGGGGTTGGAGCCCCAGTGCAGTCTCCAGTGGGATACTGCCTAGTGGAGCTGTGAGAAGATGGCCACTGTCCTCCAGACCTGAGAATGACAGACCCACCCACACGTTGCACTGTGCATCTGGAAAAGCCACAGATACTCAACACCAGCCCATGAAAGCAGCCTTGGGGTGGGGGTGGGGCTATACCCTGCAAAGCCAAAGGGTGGAGCTGCCCAATGCTGTGGAACCCCATCCATTATCATGCCCTGGATGTGAGACATGGAGTCAAAGGAGATCATTTGGAACTTTAAGATTTAATGACTGCCTTATTTGATTTTGAACTTGCATGTGGCCTGTAGTCCCTTTGTTTTGGCCACTTTCTCCCATTTCGAATGGGAGTATTTACCCAATGCCTGTACCCCCATTGTATCCAGGAAATAACTAACTTGCTTTTTATTTTACAGGCTCATAGGCAGAAGGAACTTGACTGTCTCAGATGAGACTTTGGACTTGGACTTTTGATTAATGTTGGGATGAGTTAAGATTTTGGGGAAGCTGCTGGAAGGGTATGATTGTGTTTCTGAGGACATGGGATTTGGGAGGGGCAGGGGTGGAATGACATGGTATGGCTGTGTCCCCACCCAAATTGCACCTTGAATTATAGTTACTATAATCCCCGTGTGTCATGGGAGGGGCCTGGTGGGAGGCAAATCATGGGGCTGGTCACCTTCATGCAGTTCTCATGATAGTGAATGACTTCTCATGAGATCTGATGGTTTTATAAGGAGCTTCCCCACCTACCCATTTGTTCTTCTCCTTCCTACCATCATGTGAAGAAGGGAGTGTTTGCTTTCCCTTCTATCATGATTGTAAGTTTCCTGAGGCCTCCCTAGCCATGTGGAACCGTGTGTCAATTAAACCTCTTATCCAGTCTCAGGTATGTCTTTATTAGCAGCATGAGAATGGACTAATATGCCAGGGGAGGGAAGGTGGAGGTTAATTAGAAACAGAACAAAAGAATCTAGGGTAAGGTAAATAATAAATTTCAAAACTGAAATTCATAAATGAGAAAAAAAAATAATAGAAAAGCTCAGCAAAACAAAGGTAGTTTTTTTGGCAAGTGTAATGAAATAAACTGTTATAAGCCTGATACACAACCAGATTTTACAAGATCCTACCTGCTAGTCAATTAATTATATTTCTAGGCATTAATGCTAACTGGCAACTGGACAATCCTGGCAGATGTGTGGTTTGTCAGGAGTCTCCATAATTAAAAATTTTGGAAACAATCTAAATACATGTCTAGTGGTTGGGGATGATTAAAATAGTGATGTCATAGCCATACAATGAAACATGTGACATATATCTACAATTATTATAAGGGGAAAATATCCACACATTTTTTGGTAAGTTGACAGGGTACCAAATGTCTTGCAAAATATGATTCAGGACAGGGTGATATGTCTCATGCCTGTAATCCCAGCACTTTGGGAGGCCAAGGGAGGCGGATCACCTGAGGTCAAGAGTTTGAGACCAGCCTTGCCAACATGGTGAAACCCCCATCTCTACTAAAACTACAAAAATTAGCAGGGTGTGGTGGGCACCTGTAACCCCAGCTACTTGGGAGGCTGAGGTAGGAGATTTGCTTGAACTGGGGAGGCGGAGGTTACAGTGAGCCAAGATCACGCCACTGCACTCCAGCCTGGGTGACAAGGGCAAGATTCTGTCTCAAAATAATAATAATAATAATAATATGGCCAGGCACGGTGGCTCACTGCCTGTAATCCTAGCACTTTGGGAGGTTGAGATGGGTAGATCACTAGGACAGGAGATTGAGGCCATCCTGTCTAACACTGTAAAACCCCGTCTCTACTAAAAATACAAAAAATTAGCCGGGCGTGGTGGCATGCACCCGTAGTCCCAGCTACTCGGGAGGCTGAGGCAGAATTGCTTGAACCTGGGAAGTCGAGGTTGCAGTGAGCCGAGATCACGCCACTGCACTCCAGCCTGGGGGACAGAGCGAGACTCCATCTCAAAAAATGATAACAATAAATAATAATAATAATAATATGTTTGTTTCATAAATGCTATATACATACAGGAAAATATTTAAAAGTATTTAGATAATATAATTTAGTAATCATTTTTGCTATCTTCTTTTTATTTCATTTTAGGATTTGAAATATCTTTGAGTGTTACTATTACTTATACAATACAAAAAGCACTTTTTATTTGTAAAAGAGAAAATAAGATGAAATCTTGTGCTCACAAATGAGCACAGGGGTCCCAATGTTGAAAGTTATATACTCATCACTCAGTCTCAGGAAACATAATCAAAGAAGAAGCAAAATTTGGATTAAAAAATCATTGGATGAGAGATTAGGCATAACTTTTTGTAATTTTAGTTCATTATCTGCTTATAACAAACGCAAAAGGAAGAGAGATGCATGGTTCTTCGCAGAATAACAATTAGGAGCTTTCCAATAATTCAGCTTGGCCTACCAAGCAGAGCTCAGGAAGTAATTTAACTTTTGATGCACTCAGGACTTTCTCCATGAGATAAGTGTCACCATTTTAAAATATTTTGTATTAATGTATAGGCATATTTTGTAAAATTAAAATGTTTGTTTGATTATATTTTAAACCAATTTATGCCTTCAAGAAGACACATTGTCAAGATATTCTGATGAGTTTGCATTCATAGAAACAGCTGACTGATGGACAAAGCTAATTAGCATTTACTTATCTCCTATATATGTTAACTGCATTTCTGCAGTCATTGTGAAGGTAAGAGCCATGGTTTTTGCTTTCCTAATGCCAAGATATCCTTGATTCAAAATGGCCCCTACTTATTTAAAAGTGTATTTTTAAAACATTTCACTGGCCCCTACCTATTCGAAAGTGTACTCTTAAAACATTTCACATCTATCAAATAATATTTAAACTATTTTGACCTATTCTTACTAAATGTGACAACAAAAAAACTCTCTAAAAGAGTGCAGCAATAATCATGAGATAAAAATCTGATTATCATTTTAATGTTAATCCAATTTAAATGTATTGAGGGCCTACAAAATACCTACCTATGTTTGTTCTAAGTGTTGAGAATACAAAAGGGAATAAAATACAGTATCTTTCCCTCAAACATCCTAATGGACACCTGGGGAGAACAATAATGTGATAGTTATTATAACAAGAAGTTATAATAATTTTTGTAGAAATTTATTTCTAATATAAAACTTAAATAAAGAGAAGTTATTTATTAAGTAAATATATTTAAGCACCTACTATGATTTAGGTCATATTATTTAAGGATCTACTATGACTGAAGTACTGCCAAACAAATAATATAATGCATCTGCTGTCAAAGAAAACCAGTTAACTTGGCATAGAGTACAAGTTCAGATTCAGTAGTTGACTTCTATCAGGCTTGTTGTCTAATAATTTTCAGTGGTGATTTACCTCTTCTAGTCATGTGCTCACATTAATGGTTATATCTCACAAATAATTTTATTTTATAAACCCAGAAAATGGCATCTGTCTTTAATATATTTTAAGTAATTCATAAATACATTTTTTTAAAAAACAAAGAAAAACAGCCGGGCGCGGTGGCTCACGCCTGTAATGCCAGCACTTTGGGAGGCCCAGGCGGGCGGATCACGAGGTCAGCAGATCGAGATCATCCTGGCTAACATGATGAAATCCCGTCTCTACTAAAAAAATACAAAAAAATTAGCCAGGCGTGGTGGTGGGTGCCTATAGTCCCAGCTACTCGGGAGGCTGAGGCAGGAGAATGGCCTGAACCCGGGAGGTGGAGCTTGCAGTGAGCCGAGATCGCGCCACTGTACTCCAGCCTGGGTGACAGAGTGAGACTCCATCTCAAAAAAAAAAAAAAAAAAAAAAAAGAAAAGAAAAAAAGAAAAACATTCCATCTTCTTGGTTTTATAAAATTACTTTCTACTCTATATCATATAAGGATTGGTGGAAGTATATAGAAAATAAGAATAATGTATTCATTAAGGTGGGCAGAATGCCCTTTCCCAAGATATCCATTATCTGTGAAAACCTTGTTATATGATAAAGGGAAATCAAGATGACCAATAGAGAAATTACCCTTGATCATTCAAATGGGCTAATGTTATCATAGAAGTCCTTAAAAGTAGAAGAAAGAGGCAGAATGTATGTAGGAAAAGGAAATGTGAGGACTTAATAAAGAAGGGAAGGAAGGAAGGAGGTGAGAGAGAAAAGGAGAGGGTGAGTTAGCATAGATCATAAAAGCTTTTGTTTTAGAATATCCCCATCTTCCACTAAAGATTTATTAAGAAATGATTTTCAGTTCCAGCAGAGTACCTGCAATATGGCCAGTAAAATTATATATTTGGGAAGCTACCCCTCCACCAATCCATTTGGATGAATAATGGCTACAGCAACAGAAAGGCAAAGGATACATAGAGTTATATAAAGGGGATTCTAAATGTAGAAGAAAACGGAAAGAAAATGTAAATTTTAAAGTCATTTTTACAAAATAAGAGTACTCCTTCTTTATTTGAATTAGGCCAGTTGCTAGGGTTTAGACATGTGTTTTTAATCAAATTTTTGTCCCAGTTTTATTTATAGCAATACATTCTAAGCTAACTAAGGTAAAATATTTAGATGGAAGACTGCTTTCTATTTCTCATATTTTTTCTAAACTTAGTTTATATTCTGCATTCCAACTTTTATTCTTTTCTCCTTTTTAAGTCCTTTTTGAGCTATGCTCACTCTTGCTCTGATTTTATATCATTTTTAGCCCATGCTTAGGGATTGATATCAGCAGTTAACAATCCATCTCATGAATGTCAGAAACATGAAAGTTAGGGGGAAAAAAAAAAAATCAGCCTGTTGAAGTTGTTGGCATATATTTGCCAAAATTTGAACGTTCCCAGATACAGTTTTCTGAACTTTAAGCCTATTGATACTTAGTTATGTCTAATAATTCCCAATTGCTTTGTAATTTATTTGTAAACATTTTTAAGGTCATTAAAAAAAGACTATGTCAGTCATAAAAGTACTTTTTGGACTTACATTAAAAAGTTTTTAAGGAAGGAAAACTTTGCAAAATAACACTACCAAGAAATACAAAACTATATTTTATACATTGCAATACATTCAAATATTGTACTTGATTTTTTTCTTATATATGTAAATAACTTTAAATTAAAACAAATGGAATATGGAACATTATGGAATGACCATTTTGAAATGTTGGTCATGTGTACATTTCTAAGGAAATCTTTATTTTACTTTTACTACCTTATTTGATTGTTGTGTATATTGTCCAAAAATAACTGAATTCACATTGATTTATTCTATAAAATTGTTTGGAATCTGATTATAATAATTAAGTGGCATTTAATTAAAACACTCCTTCTAAGTGGGTTTTTGCTGCTTCACATTAACTGGCTCATTTAGATTATCACATATTGTTTCCGTTCATAAGATCATGCATAATGGGAGTAGTCTTGGCTTCTGAATTTTAATAAGTTCTGTACAGCTGTTCACTGAACACCAAGTAGCTGATGAACAAACATTAGCTAAAGTGGTTTATGAATCAAATACTGAACTGCATTTTTGAATTACCCTTTTCTAAATTTTTACCAACTCTAAGTACTAAAGTTAACTGCTTATATTCAACAGTAGTTTAGTTGAAACATATTTAAATTAAAATCTCTTTGAAGACTTAATAATTAATTTTTCATGACCATTTTTTCCATTAAATTTCTTTCCATATAACCTGAAACTCTCCAAATACTCAATGCATTTTTATTCCAATAAGATAAATGTTTCACAATCTTACTATTTCTATAATATCATCTATCTCTAAAGTTAGAAAACAGTATAAATACACTTTTGACAAATCTGCTACTGATGTCTCTATTATTGTGTATATTCAATATACAAATAGGTTAATAGCAATAAAATATCTGCTCTATTATTTAGAGGACAGAAAACATACCCTCTCCTCTTCTCTTCTCTTCTCTTCTCTTCTCTTCTCTTCTCTTCTCTTCTCTTCTCTTTCTTTTTGAGATGGAGTCTTGCTCTGTCGCCTAGGCTGGAGTGCAATGGCGCAATCCAGGCTCACTGCAACCTCCGCCTGCCAGGTTCAAGTGATTCTCCTGCCTTAGTCTCCCAAGTAGTTGGGATTACAGGCACCCACTACCACGTCCAGCTAATTTTTGTAGTTTTGGTAGAGACGGGGTTTCACCAGCTTGGCCAGGCTGGTTTCGAACTCCTGGTCACATCTTACTCTTAGTCAAACATCACTTTCTGTGTGACATTTGTAACTGTTGACCAAATATCACTTATCTTTGTTTGGATTTTGTCCCCAAATGTAGAATTCTTGCAAGTTAGTCTGGACTCTGTGTGTTCCATAACACCAAATTAATAAGCCTATACCTCAATTTTACACCTTAACAGAGATGGAAGAGAGGACCAATTAAGTAAAGACCCACCAATGATATCAGAAAGAGAAGCAGCAAGCAAATAGCCTATCATTTTCTCAATGCCTATAGCAGAAGATAATTCATCTACCCATCAAAGCCTTCTTTGGCATAGAGTTAAAAGAAAATGGAATGGGAAATAGAGAATAGTAGCCAGGGCTTCACCAATGGCAAAGTAAAGAAGGAAAAGAGAGAGAAGGACAATATGAGATTATTTTATAGGGTCAAAATCACGTTTGTAAGCACTCTGGCAGCCTCATGAGATCATCTGAAAATGAGGCCAGATCTACTAACCAGGAATAGTGGTCTCACCCATGATGTGCTACTATTGAAGAATATGATTAATATAAAGCAACATTGACTTCTCTCTCCATTGGCAGTAGATGTGGAAAATTTGGTTGCAGTTTTTCCTTATCTTACAGCCCATTATTTTATGTATTTTATTTTCCCTTTTTACACTAAATACAGCTTTACTCACTTTTAAAACCCGCGTTGAACCAAAGACACTTTGATGTCATCTTATAACTTGGCTTCTTGAGAAAATACTAATAAACAAGAGCAAATGTTCATTTTTATTAATAAAAATCTCCAGTACTTAAACAATAAATTATAATTTTAACACTTTTGCTTTTCCTGTAGTAGAAATGTGTATATATTTAGAGTTCAATATAAATCTATGTCAGTACATTCTCATTCACCAAATTTGGCCTAGAAGTGAAAGGAATAGTATATTTCTTTTCACTTAAGTTAGCAACTTCAGAAAAATTCTAAACAACAAAGTTTGAAAAATGTTTTCATCAATGGACACTTTTATACAAACACATGTTCAAACATACATACACTAAATAACTCAGATATAAGTTAGCAAACCAGAGTTTTTACTAAGTCATAATAATTTAAAAATAGATTTTTATTCTATTACCTTATCTATAAACAAATCAATTAGAATGTGTGTACATGATGGATAAATAAAAGTATAGGCCAAAAATGGCCTTGAGACTAGAGATTTGGCATGACAATTGGAAAAAACAGAGTTTTTGTTTATTAAAATTTATAATTATGCAAAAGAAACAAATCTGAGCAAATTTGGTTGTCATGGTGGTTGGCAGATATGAAGAATCAGGAATTCAGTTCATATAAGATATTTCCTTTGCATATTCAAATGGAGATATAGAAGATGTTTTAATATGGATCTGAAATTCAGAGAAAAGGTCCAAATTGGTAGTAAACATTTTAGAATCCACCTATGCCAGAGTGCAGTGGCGTGATCTCAGCTCACCACAACCTCCATCTGCTGGGTTCAAGCGATTATCCTGCCTCAGCCTCCCCAGTAGCTGGGACTACAGGCACACCACTGAACCTGGCTAATTTTTTCCATTTTTTAGTAGAGACGGGGTTTCACCATGTTGACCAGGCTGGTCTCAGACTCCTGACCTCAGGTGATCCACCCATTTCGGCCTCCCAAAGTGCTGGGATTACAGACATGAGCCACCGTGCCCAGCTGCATTCTGACCTTTTAAAACTAAAGGAGTGGAAAAAGATAGGTTTAAGGAGATTGCCATGGATTGCTCTTTTGTTGGAAGGAAAACATAACCCTGTGACAGGATTATATCTCAAATTATTAATGTGTTTTTTGTATACATTCTTTCTCTTCAGCTCTCTCACTTTTATTCCAAGGGACAATTCATGTTCCCAACTCAGACTAATGTAAAAAATGATAAAAATAGTTTACAATGGAGACAAAGATTCTATCTATAAATGTATAATTGTAAGGTTTAATTTTCATCTTTGTAAAACTAGGTAAGAGAGTATCTGGGAAGTAAAAGAAAGAGAGCCTTTTCTCACAGAATGCTCAAAAACAAAGTGAAAGAGATAGTCAGAATAGTTGTTGAGGACTCCAAAAGGCCTGTCCCTTCCACTTCAATATCACTGAATGCGGAGGTTGGGTCAAGACAACAGACTAGAAGAAAGCCCATGTGTGCTGCTCTCAGGGGGAGGAAACAAAAAGGCCAGTGAACACTGACCCTGAACGCCAATCATCTGAGAAAGAAGGTCAGGATCCATCAAAGCAGGAGGGGGACACAGAGAGCACACAGGAGTGAAGCTGGGCACCAGCCTGACTGTGATCAGTGCAGCTCCAGGAGAATATCTCCAACATGGGAAAGGGTAAGTAACTAAGAGCCCCCTGGGTGAGTCATACTCTAAACAGGTAACTGTGCAAGACTAGAAATGGGAGAGTACCCTGGCCCTCTCATATATCTAACCCCACTTCTAGAATGAGGCAAACATTTGGCAGAGGCAAACACCCTCAAGTCCAAGGTGACTTCTACAAGCCTTGGCCCCTGGAACAGACCAACACCAGCACCATACCCCCAACAGAGTCTGCAGTTGCCGTGCCTGGGGGCAGTAAGATTGTCCCCTCCCTGGACAAGGCTCAGTGCTGGCTTGTGGTCCAGCAGGACAACTTCTCTGTGAACTCAGCCAGTGGCCACAGCCTCCTGTTGTCTGGGAAAGGAAAGAACCCAAACAGCAGTGTGGGTGACTCCACCCACCCCCACCACTAGTAACCATTGAGCTTCTTGTCATTCTGGGAAGCATCCAGATGGCAGAGCAGACAACTTAACCTACCCCTACCACTGGTAGCTTCCAGCCAAGTGAGCCAATTTTGCCTGAATTTGCAAAGGGTGCTGTGTTAGTCAGGGTTCTCTAAAGGGACAGAACTACCAGGAGAGATGAATATATGAAGGGGAGTTTATTAGGAGAATTGATTCACACAATCACAAGGTGAAGTCCCACAACAGGTCATCTGCAAGCTGAGGAGCCAGGAAGCCAATACAAGTCCCAAAACCTCGAAAGTAGAAAAGCAGATAGTCCAAAAGCTGAAGTACTTGGAGTCTGATGTTTAAGGGCAAAAAGCATCCAGCATGGGAGAAATGTGGAGGCTGAAAGACTCAGATAGTCTAGTCTTTCCACATTCCTCTGCCTGCTTTTATCCTAGCCACGCTGGCAGCTGAGTAGATGGTGCCTATCCAGAATGAGGGTGGGTCTGCTTTTCCCTGTCTACTGACTCAAATGTTCATTTCCTTTGGCAAAACTTTCATAGACATACCCAGGAACAATATCCAATCAAGTTGACAGTCAATATTAACCATCACAGGTATAGCCTCCTGTGGCCCTGGAAACACATAGATGGCAGGGTGGGCAACTCTACCTATCCTTGCCACCTGTAACCAGATGGTCCACACCTGCCAGAGTTTCAAACCCAGTAGTCTCACTTCTGCTGGAACTCTGTGCGCAGGCACAACTCTGTTTTCTCCTGGGGAGCACTGGGAGAGCAGATTCGGGTTGACCCAGTAAGAATACAGCCTGGCTGCCAACTGTGGCCCCTGCATGAAGGAGCCCCATGCACCAGAACACCCAACCAAAGAGGGACTCCTTCAAGACCCAGAAGCAGAATAGAATTGAAGCTAGTCAACTGAGCCTACCTTAAACCACAATCAAACCCACAAGGGCATCTGAGAAGATAAAAGCAGAAACAAACAAACAAACAAACAAATAAAAAACACCTATTCAAAAACAGCAATTTGAAAGGCTGAAGGAACATCAGCTCATACAGAAGAGAAAGAACCCGCACAAGGACTCTGGCAACTCAAAAAGTCAGAGTGTCTTCTGACCTCTGGAAGATCATATTAGTTCTCCAGCAATGGTTCTAAACCAGGCTAAAATGGCTGAAATGTCAGAAATAGAATTCAGACTATGAATAAGAATGAAGACCATCAACCATCAGGAGAAATTCAAAATCCAATCCGAGGAATCTAAGGGATACAATAAAATGATATAGGAGATAAGAAACAAAAGGGCCACTTTCAGAAATTACCAAACTGATCCGATAGAGGTGAGAAACTCACTTCAAAAATTTCATAATACAATCAGAAGTATTACCAGTAGAATCAACCAAGCTGAGGAAAGAATTTCAAAGTTTGAAGATCAGTTCTACAAAATAACTCAGACAACAATAAAGAAAAAACAGTAAAGAAGAATGAAAAAAAAAAAACCTCTGAGAAAAATAAGATTACATAAAGAGATCAAATCTGTGATTTACTGACATCCCTGAAAGAAGAGAGAAAGCAAGCAAGTTGGAAAACATATTTGAGGTTATCATCCATGAAAATTTCCCCAACCTCACTATAGAGGCAAACATTCAAATTTAAGAAATGCAGGGAACCCCTGCAAGATACTATACAAGATAACCATCCCCAAGACACACAGTTATCAGATTCTTCTAGGTTGAAATGAAAGTAAAAGTTTAAGTGAAAGAAAAAGGCAGCTAGAGAGAAGAGGCAGGTCACATACAAAGGGAACCTCAACAGGCTAATAGTGGATCTTTCAGGAGAAACTTTATAAACAGAAGAAATTGAGGACCTATATTCAACATTCTTAAAGCAAAGAAATTCCAACCAAGAATATCATATCCAGCCAAACCAAGCTTCATAAGTGAAGGAGAAATAATATCCTTTTCAAATAAGCAAATGTTAAGGGAATTTGTTAACACCACACAAGAGGTCCTTAAGGGAGTGCTAAATATGAAAAGGAAAGACCATTACTGGCCACCACAAAAACAGACTTAGGTACATAAGCATTGACAGTATAAAGAAACCACAAAATCAAACCTGCATAATGACCAGCTAACAAACTGTTGACAAGATCAAATCCACACAAATCAATATTAACTTTGAATGTAAACAGGATAAATGCTCCAATTTAAAGGCACAGTATGGCAAGTTAGATAAAGAAGGAAGACCCAACTGTACGCTGCATAAAAAAGACCCATCTTACACGTAATGACAACTTTAAGCTCAAAGTAAAGAGATGGAGAAAAATCTACCAAGCAAATGAATAACAGAAAAACACACGGGTTGCTATCCTAGTTTCAGACAAAACAGACTCAAAACAGACTTTAAACGAACAAAGATAAAAAAAGACAAAGAAGAGCATTATATAATGGTAAAGGTTCCAATTCAATAGGAAAACCTAGCTATTCAAAATACATATGCACTCAATACAGGAGCACCCATATTCATAAAGCAAGTTCTAAGAGACCTGCAAAGAGACGTAGATAATGACACAATAATGGTGGGACACTTCAACACCATACTGACAGTACTGGACAGATCATCATAGCGGAAAATGAACTACAATATTTGAGACCTAAACTCAACGTTTGACCAAATGGGCCTAAAAGACATCTACAGAACTTTCTACCCTAAAATTACAGAACATACATTCTTCCCATCAGCACATGACACATAATCTAAAACTGACCACACAATGAACCACAAAACAATCCTCAGCAAATTCATAGAAGACAAAATCATACTAAACACACTCTCAGACCACAGCACCTTAAAGGTAGAAATCAATAATAAGAACATTGTTCAAAACCATACATTACATGGAAATTAAGCAACCTGCTCCTGAATGACTTTTGGATAAACAATGAAATTAAGGCAGAAATCAAGAAAATCTTTGAAACTAACGAGAACAAAGATACAACTTACCAGAATATGTGGGACACAGCTATAGCTGTGTCAAAAGGGAAGTTTATAGCACTAAACACCTGAATCATAAAGTTAGAAAGATTGCAAATTAACAGTTTAATACCACACCAAGGGGAACTAGAGAAACAACAGCAAACCAACCCCAAAGGTAGTAGAAGATAAGAAATCACCAAAATCAGAGTTGAACTGGAGGAAACTGAGATGTAAAAAACCATACAAAAGATCAATGGATTGTGTGGTTGGTTCTTTGAAAAAAAAAAATAAGATTCATAGAATGCTAGCTAGCTAGAATAATAAATTAAAAAATAGAGAAGATCTGAATAAACACAATCAGAAATGACAAAATGGACATTACCATGAGCCACACAGAAATACCAAAACAACAACAACAACAAAAACCCTCAGAAACTGCTACAAACACCTGTATGCACACAAATTATAAAACCTGGAAGAAATGGATCAATTCCTGGAAAAATACAATCTCCCAAGATTGAACCAGGAAAAAATTGAATCCATGAAAAGACCAATAATGAGCTCCAAAGTGAATCACTAATAAAAAGCCTACCAACCAGAAAAATCCCAGGACCAGACAGATTCTTAGCCAAATTTTATCAGATGTGAAGAAATAAAAGAACTACTTTTACTGAAACTATTCTGAAAAATTAAGGAGGAGGGACTTCCTAACTCATTCTATGAAGTCAGTTCATTTGTGGACCAATTCTTTCATTCACTGGGTATTGTGTATTTATTTTATGTTATTATTATCAACAAACATTTATCCTTCAAAATATTTTTTTAAAAAGTAGAAAATGAATTTGCCACCTTGATTCCATACAGTTCGACTAACCTTTGGATAGAAAAGATTACATGCCCCTTTATATTTGAAGAACTGGAAAGGTGTTAAGACGTATGCAATAATTTAATAAAAAAAAGAGTTTCTTCCTAAACAATATTGATACATAAGAAATAAATAACCACAATCTACACCACTGACAAATGAGAATAAAGTAAAACTTCCAATTTTCTAACAATTTGTGTTTGTGCGCTCCATGCCAAGCACAGCTTAGTCACTAAATTAAGTGGCTATATAAAGTTCCTTTAGAATCATTTTAAAACCAATACTTATCACTAATGAGAGACATTAGAATTATCATTATCAAAATTAATATAATAATCTAACCAAACACCATATTATCCAATTAAATAATTTTATGCATTTCATCAATTCAACTCTGCAATCAAAAGCATAAGAATAGAGTATAATTATTATATCCTAGGAAAAAGTAGTTGTGGCTGTGACTACAGTCTTTTAGAAACAAAAATAAGTGGATCTTCTATTTACCCTTTGATTGTATGTGTTTTTTAATGGTTTTATGAAATATTCTCAATTTTTATAAGGTATATGTTGAAAGCTGCTTTCATGCCACCCCATAAATCACATAAGAATTAATTTATCAAAATATTACAGTTCATGCATGTAAGCAATTTGTTATATATTGTCTGAGATGAAAATTCAATCATAAAATTATATATGTTGTTATATCTTATACTTTGGGAGGGAAGAACAGGAGTGGTTAAGAGACCAAAGCAGGCAAACCTATTGCCTATGGCCTGTTAAAAGACAAATAGTGCACACAGCCTATTTGAAAATACTCACAAAATTGAATGAATTAAGTTGAACTATGCTAGTTATACAGACTTGTGGCCAGCTAGGAAACACACTTCATTTTACTCTTTCTCCCTCTTTCCTTGTCTTATTCATCTTTTTCCTTATTCTTCATTTCTGGAGGTGCATATGCAGGTATGATATTTATACACAGGCTGTCACCAAACTGCGTTTTCTAGGGATTCCCGGCTAGCACAGGTTTCTAGTTAACTAGATTTTTTTTTTTTTTAATGAACCCAGGAGAGGGATCTAGAAATTCAACAGGTACTTTAAGTTACTGTTAGACAAAAGTGAGAGCAGGGTTAAACAAACAAACAAACAAAAGAAGTAATGTAGTCTTTGGAACAACACAGATCACACAATGTTTGAAATCACATCAAATGACTGTGCAAAACACACTTTTGCTCTCCTCAGTACCACTACTTTGTTTTAGCTTTGTTACTACTTACTCTATTAGATGGCTTTTATAGCTACAATAGATTTCTAGCTAAATTTATAACAGTTTAAAGTTTGGTACTGAAAGTGCAGTCTGCGAGCAGCATCACTGATATTACCTGCGATCTTGCTAGAAATGCAGAATTTCTGGTCCCTCTTCAGATCTGCTGAATTTGCTCTGCATTTTATCAAGATCGCCAGATGATTTCCATATACAATGAAGTTAAAAACAACAACACTATTTTAGATAAAGGTGGTTAACTTTGAGATGTGCACAAAGATAAAATTAAATTTGTTGAATAGTCCCTTGGCAAATAAGACCTCATTATTATCTCTAAGGAGCAAACTGCATGGTTGAGAAAGGAAAGGAAGGGGTTGAGAGGGGAAAGAAACTAACAAACACTGAAGATTTACACTAGGTCATGCAATTTACATGAGGGGTTTACTATTGTTATATTTAATGTTGTCACAAAAAGACCTCATGGAGCAGTATGTCAACTCTCACTTCACTGATGAGTAAACTGAAGTTAAAAAACATCTCAGTGATCATAAACCTAAGAAATTTTGGCCAAGTATTGCTTTCCCCTAGACTTATGCACTTTCTACTAATAAGTTTAGTGCATATGAGTTACAAATAGTTCATGAGAAATCTGACTGTAAGAATTAAATATATGTGGCACAGATTTTAAATTACAAGAATGATAAGAAGATAGTACCATCATTCTGTATTGGCCTAATAAAAAGAAAAAGACTCATGGAGGGTTGAACTAGCAAGTTGTGGAAGATTTGAATGATGAAAAAAGAAAAGTAAAAACTTACTTATGAATATTAGCTCTATGTGTAGTACTGTGCTAAAATTTTTACCTTCTTTATCTGAATATTATGCTAACCCCATTTAATTGCAAAGTATTTTCCAATTTAGAGATGAAAAATCAGAGATTAAAAATTCTAAAAAATAAGACCCAATTCTTAGCATGAAGCTATGATATTCTCACCATACCACTGAAAGTTAAAACAGACGTTTGTTATAAGGTCAGAAGAGGGACTCAACTTTTAGCTTTATTTTAGACTGTCATAGTTTCTACAGATAATCTGAACCAATATTTATTAGTTTTATTGATATTACATCAAGGCATTTGCTTAATAAAAAGTCAATTTTCTGATAAATTTCAGTGTCCTACTTACTCATGCCTTCACTGAATTATAACTGATAAGTCTAAATATTTTATTTCCCTTTCAATAATCTTTTTGTCCTTTCAGCGATAGAAAAAAGAAATAAAAACACTGAAAGACCAAAAATTCAACCTTGCAAAATAAAATGTAACTTATCCCCTAAGTATAAAACTATAAAACCACAAGCTTAATAACACAGGAAAAATATAAATATCTAAATCCTCCTCAGGGGTACATCAACATTACTATAATGTTGAATTTTTTTCCATTTTGTCAAAGGGTATCACACTGGTTTTCAGTAGAGAATCATTTTCTAGCTGTTTAAAAATAACAAGCAACTAGTAATCCAATAAAAAATAAATCAGCAGGACTATTTGATGTCACATATTGCTCCAAGAGAGACCATTTCAATGAGTCTACAACCTACATCTCTAAGTAATAAGAATGTTTCATTGTATTATTCAGTACTTTGCAGAGGCTCATTAAATGTTTACTGAAAAGAATTTAATTGGGAATAACGCCAGAAGTCTGTTGATAAATGTGAATTTGTAGATGCTATATGAAGTTCTACATAATTAATCTCTGTACCCTGCACTCTCCTTCATTTTTATAGCACCAAAAATGAAACTATTGATACATGCTACCTTTGAGTAGTAGTATAAAAGATACCTAAAAAAGAAGTTAAAAGGGTGGTGATGGTAATATATATAATCTTTTCATTAAATTTTAATACATAGCTGTTATAAACAGAATATAATGCTCTTATATTCATAGACAGATTACATTTTTATAGTATCTAGTTCAGGTTCTCAGGTATATATTTATTCATATGTTTATTTGCTAATTAATTTATATATTCACTTATTCATGCATTTACTTAAAATCTCTAATATTTATTTTCTTGGATGAAAATAGGGAATATAATACTTGTCTCATAGTGTTTTTATAAATATTCAATGAGATAATCAGTAATAAGTATCTACATACTATCTTACAAATGTTATATACTATTATTACTAAATTAAATATTTTTATTAAAATATAGTCTGAGCAAGACTCTGTGATGAAGAAAACAATGAATAAAACATGTAACCAACTCTTCCATTATTTACATCCAAGTAAGAAAATTAAGAAATATATCCACACAATATAAACAAAGAATGTGATGATAAATTCCAAAGAAAAGTTCTATGAACGGGCAGATATTTCTGAAGACAGAAGTCCTTCGTTCCACAGAATACATGACAGGTGCTTTAAAATTTTCTTTTGCCAGCTTTGTCACTGACTCATAAGGCAGCCCATTCTGTTTTTGAAGTTTAAATATTAAAAATTATGTTATTCCATGTGAAAACTGACTTCAGTACTTTTCAAAATATTTTCTATTATATTCCTAATCCTTATCAGGTGAATTTCTAGCAAATACGAATCAAATGGGGGAAAATGTAAAAGAATTTTCTTCAGTACTTTTTTTTTTAACACAGAAGTAAATAGTAAGTGAACTATTCTATATAGAATGTTGTTGTTTCATTTCTGCTGACTTCAAAATAAAATAGCATAGCCAAAAGGATAAATAACAGGCTGACCTGGCCACATCTTCCCAATACATTATTAAACTGAACTATATTTCCTTTGGGAATAAATTACCCTGCTACTTCCTTTACATTTTTTATATCAATAGATGTCTGAATTTAACTTGAGCCACAGGAAAGAGCTGAAATAAAATTTGACAAAGCTGGATTCAACTAATGAGAGGTAAGGGAGCTTAGAGTTTTACCATGAACTCTGGCTTTCATTATAGCATTTTGGGAAGCAGAATGTCTCAAGAAGAGGGATTAAATGGCATGGGAGAGGGTGAACATGATTGGATTTCACGTTTGAAGAGATATATTAAAAATACGCTGTCAAAATCTGACATCTGCCTTCAGTTTTTCAGTTATAGGCAATATTGTTTCCCAAATAAGGCTATTTTTAAGGGTATTTATTCACTTTATGTTTTTCAATTTGAGCAAAATAATTGAGCTTGCCGTTGACATTATTTGTTAATAGAAACAAGAGACATGAATGTGATATTTGCCTTAGAATACACATTTTCATATTCTGCTGTTGTGATGTCACATTTTACCTCTCTACATTTGGTGTTGCTTATTACTGCAGGCAGCAAGAGACGTGCACATGTCAAACTGCCTCTAGCTAGCAAATACGTTTCTGGGAGACATAATGTTTTAAACAAGAAACACAGGCACATGTCTATAAGCCTGTCAACAGCTAATAAAGTATTCATATTTTACCTCTGGCATGAGATGTTGAAAGGGAAGTCCTTACTATTAGCATTCCTCTGTATATATTAAACATAATAATTATTAATAAAGCAGTTATTACTATTATGAAAACAACATTAACAAACACCTGAGTTAAATGCAAGTTGTCAATAGAATTAAATGTAAATTTCCATCTCCTTTTTTGGTCAACGTGTGTTTTAGTACATATATTATATGTAGTTAATATATTTTTTTTATTATAGAAGTATATTGTTTGAGAAAATGATTCACAATCTCAGAAAATTTTACTTGTTGTATTTCCTTAATCACAAGTTATGCTTCTGAAAATCAAACCTAAAAAAGAAAATCAGAATTAAGAAAAAAACTATCAAAGAATATTTTTTCACAGTAAGATTTAAACCTAACAATATCAATATTTTAATTATATGCAAAATACAAATTCATTTAAAACTTTCAATAAACAATAAGTTTATTGTGAAGTACGAATAATAGTTCCCTTACCTTACAGTTATTTTATCTAATTTAAGTTGACTTTTGTGTATGAAATAAGATAATTATCCAATTTCATTATCTTGCATGTGGATATACAGTTTTCCCAATAACATTTGTTGAAAAGGTTATCTTTTCCCTATTGTGTTTCCTTAGCATCTTTTGTGAAGATCAGTTGACTGTCTATGTGTGGATTGATTTATCATCTCTCTAATCTGTTCCATTAGTCTATATGTTTGTTTTCATGTCAGTCCATACTATTTTGATTACTATGACTTTATAACATATTTCAAGTCCAGAAAATATGATGCCTTTACCTTTTTTCTTCTTTCTCTAAATTACTTTGACTATTTTGGTCTTTTGTGATTCCATATAAGTTGTAGAATTTTTTTCTACTTCTGCAATTTTGATAGGGTTTGCATTGAATCTGTAGATCATTTGGGTAGTACCTACATTTGAACAATATTAAGTCTTCCAATCTATGAACATAAAATGTCTTTCCACGTGTTTGTGTCCTAGTTTTTCTCCTTAAATATTTTCAGTTTTCAGTATACAAGTATACCTCCTTAGTTGTTTACTTTTAAGTATTTTATTCTTTTTGGTGCTATTGCAAATGCTATAGTTTTTCTAATTCTCTTCTCAAATACTTCTTTGTTGGTGTATAGAAATAAAATTGATTTTGCATCTTGCAACATTACTGAATTTTATTAGTCCTAACAGTTTTTTATGTAGTCTGTAATCTATTCTACATATTAGATCAGGTCATTTGAAAATATGAAGAATAATTATTCTTTTATTCTAATTTGGAAGCATTTTTTTACCCTTCCCTGAGTATTCTGGCTACAACTTCAAGTACAATGTTAAGGGGCAGGGGTGGACATCATTGCTTTGTTCACAACTGTAAAAAAAAAAAAAAAAAACTTTTAGCATTTTACTATTCAGTATGATGTTAGCTGTGGGACTGTTATATATACCTTAATGTTAAGGTACATTCCATCTATTGCTAGTTTGTTGAATTTTGTCAAACCCTTTATCTTCATCACTAAGATAATCATGTGATTTTAAACCTTTATTCTGTTAATGTGGCTTATCACATTGATTTTCCTATGTTTAATCACCTATGCATCCCATTAGTCATCGGATATAACTGATACTGTCAATGTGCTGTTAGATTTCGTTGCAGTATTTTGTTGAAGATTTTTTTGGATCCATATTCATCACGGATATTGTCCTGTGGTTTTCTTTTCTTGTAGTGTCTTTCTGGCTTCGTTATCAAGGTAATTCAGGCCTTATAAAATGAGTCTGGAAAGGTTCTATTCTCTTAAATTTTTTGGAGGATAGTGATAAGGGATGTCATTAATTCCTCCTTAAGTCCTTGGTAGTATTTACCAGTGAATATATTTAGTTCTGGCTTTTGTGTTGGGAGGTTTTTGATTACTGATTCAATTAACATATTAGCTATAGGTAATTAAGACTTTTTATTTCTTCATGATTTACTCTTGGTAGGTTGTATATATCTAGGAAGTCATCCATTTCATCTAGGTTACTTAGATTGTTGGCAAATACTTGTTTATAGCAGTGGCTTATGATCCTTTTTAATTCTATGGTATCGGTTGTAATGCCTCCTCTTTCTTTTCTGATTTTCTTTATATGAATCTTCTCTGTTGTTCTTAGTTGATCTAGCAAAGGCTTTGTCGGTTTTATCACTGAGAAAAACCAACTCTAAGTTTCGTTGATTTTTTTCTATTGTATTTTATTTTCCATTTCATTTATTTCTGTTATAATTTTGTTATTTCTTTCCTCCTACTAATTTGGGCTCAGTTCATTTCTGTTTTGTAGTTTCTTGAGGTATAAAGGTATAAAGTGTGGTAGTTTGAGGTCTTCTGTTGTTGTTGTTGTTTTGAGAAAGAGTCTCGCTCTGTCATCCAGACTAGAATGCAGTGGTGCAATCT
>NW_012098432.1:1960470-1982182 GCF_000951045.1 Mandrillus leucophaeus | reverse complement strand
GTAGCTGGGACTACAGGCGCCCGCCACCTCGCCCAGCTAGTTTTTTGTATTTTTTAGTAGAGACGGGGTTTCACCGTGTCCGCCAGGATGGTCTCGATCTCCTGACCTCGTGATTCGCCCATCTCGGCCTCCCAAAGTGCTTTGATTACAGGAAGATCATCTTATTCTTTTAAGACTTGTTTTGTGACCTAACTTATGATGTATTCTGGAGGAAGATCCATGTGTGCTTGAGAAAAATGTGAATTCTGCCACTGTTTAAGAGACTATTTTGTATATGACTGTTAGGTTCAGTTGGTCTGGAGTGTTATTTAAATTCTCTATTTCCTTATTAATCTCCTATCTTTAAGTTCTGTACATTATTGAAAATAGGGGAATAAAATCGCCTACTATTATTGCATTACTGTCTGTTTTTTCCTTCAAATCTTTCAATATTTGTTTTATATATTTAAGGACTCTTATGTTGAATGCACATATATCTATAATCATTATCTCTTTCTGGTTGATTGAATAGTTTGTTATTATAAAATGTCTGTCCTTTTACTTTGTGGCAGTTTTTGACTAAAAGTCTATTTGTCTAATATTTTATTATTAGCTGCTGCTCTTTTCTGGTTATCATTTGCATGGAATATCTTTTAACTTCACTTTCAGCCTATGTGTGTACTTAAATCTAAAGTGAATTTCTAGTAAACAGCATGTTTTTCAGTTTTGAAAGTTTATTCAGTTACCCTGTGTTTTTTTATTAGGAAGATTCAATCCATTTACATTTACATGATATTACTATTCGCAAAAGATTTAGTATTGCCATTTTTAGTGGCATCAGATTAGTCTTGCAGTCCTTTTGTCTGTCTTTTCCTCTCTCAATGTCTTTCTTTATATTGCTTTGATTATTTTTGTATTAATATGCTTTCACGTATTCCTCTTCTTTCATGAAATGTTATAGGTATTTTATTGTGGTTTTCTTGGGACTTACATAAAATATCTTACAGTTATAATAGTTTATTTCAGCTGATAATAACTTAAGTTCAATCATAT
This sequence comes from Mandrillus leucophaeus, assembly GCF_000951045.1. Lineage (NCBI taxonomy): Eukaryota > Metazoa > Chordata > Mammalia > Primates > Cercopithecidae > Mandrillus > Mandrillus leucophaeus. The sequence continues at coordinate 1,981,150 of NW_012098432.1, read as the reverse complement.
GCAAAATAATTTCTCTTCCCAACACACAGATTTTTTTTATTATTGTCAAAATTTGCATCTATTCATATTGTGAAAATTTAACATATTCTTAAGACATTAGTCTTTTAACTTTTATATCATAAAGTGACTTAGCCACCATCATTACAGCAATAGTGTGGCTCTTTAGGGTCTTTTGTTTCAACTTGAAGAACTCTCTTTAGTATTTCTTACACATAGGTGTAGTAGAGATATAGGCTTTCATTTGAGAAAATATCTCACTTTCATTTTTGAAGAAGAGTTTTGATAGTTGTAGTATTCTTGGTTGGCTTTTATTTTATTTCAGCACTTTGCATCTATCATCCCACTCCCTTCTGGTCTGCAAGGCTATAGTGAAAACAAACCACTGATGGTCTTATGAAAGTTGCCTTGCATGTTACAAATCACTTTTCACCTGTTGTTTTCAAAATTATTTGTCTTTGAGTTTTGATGATTTAATTATAATATGCCTGGGTGTGTACTTGGGTAGATATAGCCTATGTGGTGTCCTTTGTGCTTCTTGAATCTGTATGTCCATTTTCTTACCCAGATTTGGGAAGCTTTTAGCTATTATTTCTTTGAATAAGCTTTCTATTCCCTTCTTTTTCTTTACATTTTCTGGGACCCTTATATGCGTATATCAGTATGCTTGATGGTGTCCCATAATTCTCATAAAGTTTCTTTACTCTGTTTTATAAGTTTCTTTGTCTTTTTGCTCCTCTCACTGAATTATTTCTAGTCACCAGACTTTGTGGTCTGTGATGCTTTCATATTTTTTAGTCTGCTATTCAACACTCTAGTTAATTTTTAAATTCAGTTATTATGTCCTTCAGCCTCACAATTTCTAATTGGTACTTCTTAATGTTTTCTATTTCTTTGTTAAAATGCTCTGATTATTCATACATTATTCTCTTTACCTGGGTGAGCATCTTTATAAGAGTTATTTTAATTCTGTGTCAGATGAATCATACAACTCCATTTATTAAGGCCAGTTCTGAATTTTGTTTCATTTATTGAATTATCTTTGCTAGATTCTTCATTTTCCTTGATTCTTTGTGTTTGAGTCTATGCATTGGAAAAATCAGGTACCTCTTCCAGTCTTCACATCTTGGCCTTGTATAAGAAAAAAATCTTACGGATCAGTCCAGTCAGAGATTCTGGGGTCTCTTCCAACTCTTTCTTAATCTAGAGAAAGTCAGGTATCTGTGTTTTTTGTCTAATCACTCTGTGCTGAGACAGGAGATGGGGAATGGAGGAACTATGCAGTCCAACAACCCCAGTTGCCACTTTCTCTCACAGCTTGCAAAATAATGCCAGACTCATCAGAGCACCAGGATTGGTGAGACAGGTGCTAGATTTTTAAACATCTCTAGAGAATCTTGGGTACTGGAAGCATGGATCAACTCTTTCTCTCTCCAGGGGCAAGCTGAAAGCTGAAATTTTTCATTGGCTCATTTTATACAAAACAGTGAATAAAATTTCTGGCATCCATCAGTCCAAGATGCTGTCTTTATTTTCTCATGGGTGGACAGACAAAGGTTAAAGAATGACCAGTCTGTAGTCATTTTTCTGGAGGAGGGCCCTCAAAAACTTTGGGTGTTGGACATGTGAACCAACCCTATCTTTCCCCTGGGTAAATCTGGGATCTAGTGGGGTACTTCTTGATTATACACTGCTAGGCCAAGTACAGGATCTCTGACAAGAAGGTGCCTTAAAATATCCTGTCTGCTTCCATGATTCCAAGTTTTCATTCTCCTAGGATGCAAGGGCCTTTTTAATTAGGTTCTGATTTTTTAAAAATAAAATGTGTCCATGAAATATCCTTGAATCAATCTGTATGTTTTGCATATCTGTACTGGGAAGGGGAATCTAGGACTTCCTTTTCCTCCATCTTACTTATGTCACTCTCTCAGCTAACATCTTATTTAATGGTGAAAGACTAATTCCACCAGAAATTAGTAAAAATACAAGAAATGTCTGTACAACATTGTATTTGAATTCATATCCAGTGCAATAAGAGAAAGAATAAATGAAGTATTAAGATTAAAATGGAAGAGATAAAACTCTGTGTATGGAAAACGAAACCATCTATGTAGAAAATCTAAAGGGCTCTTTTTAAAAAAAGTATTCTACTACAACTGACAGCTTAATAAGGTACTAAAACAGGAGATCAACAAAAAATTAATTACATGTTTACATATTAACCCATTTCAGTCAGATAATACAATTTAAAAACATTACTATTTAATGTAGTGACAGAAATATGAAATACAAAGAGATAAAAAATAACAAAAACTGAAAGACTCGTAAAGTAAAAACTACACAATATTGTTCAGAAAATTTAATGTTGCTATGTTTTAAAAGTATGTCCCCTCCAAAAATCATGCCCAAACTTAATCCCCATTCTGGTAATATAAAAAGGTGGGCATTTGGGGAAGTAAATAAGTCATGAGGACTTCACTCTAATCAATGGATTTGTGCCTTGTAAAAAGATTGGAGAGAACCACTTAATTTTTTTTTCCCTCCAGCCTTCAGCGATGTGAGGACACACTGTTCATACCCTCTGAAGGATGCAGGAAAAAGACACCATCTTGAAAACAGAAAGTGGGGCCCTCAACAAACACTGAACCTGGGGGCATCTTGATCATGGACTTCTCAATCCCCAGAACTATATTTTTGTTCTTGGAGAAATATACTTATGTTCTTTATAAATTAGACTGTGGTATTTTGTTATGTCAGTAGAAACAGACTAAGACAATCTTATAGAGAGAGACAGTTGGCTTACAGGTCAGAAGATTGAATATTTTTAAGATGTCAGTTTTCTTCAAATTGATCTACAGATTTAATGCAATTCCAATCTAAAATGCAGCAGGCATCACTTTGTAGAAAGTTAAAACTATTCCTAAAATGCATATCAAAATACAAAGTACAATTTTGGAAAGGCAAAATGAATACCTCCTATTTCAGGTCTGCCTAAGAAGCTACTGTAAGCAAGAATGTATGGTGTCTCATTTGGTATGGTAATTAAATCAAAAGAAGAATATGAAGAATTAAGAAATGGACCTAAACACATATAGACAGTTGGTATTTGACAAAGGTGCCAGCAATTCAGCAGAGAACTGATAGTCATTTCGCAATTGGATACTTACACAAAAAGTAACATTCGTACCACATCATACAAAAATATATGAAATAGAACATCAACTTTAATATAAAATTGAAAACTTGGAGAATTATTGAATAAGTATAGGAGAACATTTATGATTTCAAGTTATAGAGGATTTTAAAAATATGACAACAAATCATAATCTGTAAAATGCAAAAAATTAACTTTGACATCATCAAATTAAAAACTTCTGCTCTTTAAAAAGTAATGTTAGAAGAATGAAAAGAGAAGTCACAGACTAGAAAAAACATTTATAACTAAAATAATAATAAATTACTTTTATCTAGAATATATGGTACTGCAAAATCCAATAATAAAACAAACCCATTTTAAAAAAGTGAGTAAAAGATGTAAACAGGTACCTCAACAACAGTAAAAATAGAAAAATACAAAGGTAAATAATAACTGAGCTCAGAAAGAGTCATGCAACTTGATTAGTTTGTTGTTGTTTGTTTGTTTGTTTATTTTTTAGAGGCAGGGTTTCACTCTTGCCCAGGCTGGAGTACAATAGTGTGATTACAGCTCACTGCAACCTTGAACTCCTAGGCTCAAGTAATTCTTCCACCTTCAGACTCCTGAATAGCTGGGACTACAGGTGTACAGCACCATACTCAGCTAATCTTTTATTTTTTTTACTTTTTGTACAGATGGTGTCTTGCTATGTTCCCCAGACTGGTCTAGAACTCCTTGCCCCAAGATATCCTCCCAACTTGACCTCCCAAAGTGTTGGGATTACAGGAGTGAGCCACCATGCCTGGCCTGGATATCTGTTAAATAAAATAAACACAATGAAACATTACTACATACATATTAGAATAGCTAAAATTTTTTTAAAAATAGGCTGAACATACTACATGTTCATGAGGAAATAGAAGAACTAGAAACTCAAAGTGACTGGGAATCAGCTTGGCATTTTTGTAAGTAAATAAATGAGAAAAACAGATAACTACTATATGACCCATTCATTCTTCTCCTAGCTATTGCTCAAGATTAATAAGACATATGTTCTTACAACTGACATATATGACTGTTAATAGCTGCTTACTAAAAAAAGTGGTAACAACCCAAATGCCAAAAAGTGAATGGATAAACAAGTCATATAATGCAATACTACTCAGTAATAAAAGTAATAAAAAAGTAATAAATCTAATGAACTATTGATACAACATGGATAAACCTTAATATAATTATTTCAAGTAAAAGAAAACAGACAAAATGTACAAATTTTATGTAGACAAAATTCCAAGTAATCTGTAGTGTCAAGAAAGCAGATTAGTGTATGCTTGGGGATGGGAGGAGAAGGAGAGAGAGATGGCACAGCAGCAGAAAGAAATTTGGAAGTGATAGGTATGTTCATGTTTTAGATGTAGTTCTGGACTCATAGTTATATACCTGTATAAAAACTATCGAATTTTATACTTGAAATACATGCAGCTTATCGTATGCCACTTATTCATCAATAAACTTGTAAAATATATTCACAAGTTATATTAGCTATATTCATCACCATGTACTTCAGAATTGTTTTAAGATCATCATTATAAACAAGTATAACATATTCTAGATTTATGTATTCTCTCTCTATATATATATTTATGTAAGACAAGTATATATATTTATGTAAGACATATATATATATTTATGTAAGACAAATATATATATAGAGAGAATACATTGGCATTTTGAAGTTTACAAATCCTCAATAAAAATCTCGAAGACTTTGAAACTATATATTTTAAGGTACCTGACACATAGTGAAAGTGGGCATAGAAAAGTCCATTATCCTGCCGGGATATTTCTTCTACAGATTATAATTTAAATTAGAAATTACATGTTCTAGTTCCTCAAGGATCTAGAACCAGAGATACCATTTGACTCAGCAATCACATTACTGGCTATTTATCCAAAGGATTATAAATCATCCTACCATAAAGCACACGTATGTTTATTGCAGCACTATTCACAATAGCACAGACTTGGAACCAACCCAAATGTCCATCAACAATAGACTGGATAAAGAAAATGTGGCACATATACACCATGAAGTACTATGCAGCAATAAACAAGAATGAGTTCATGTCCTTTGCAGGGACATGGATGAAGCTGGAAACCATCATTCTCAGCAAACTAACATAGAAACAGAAAAGCAAACACCACATGTTCTCGCTCATAAGTGGGAGTTGAATAATGAGAACACATGGACACAGGGAGGGGAACATCACACACCGGGGCCTGTCGAGGGGTGGGGGGCAAGGGGAGGGAGAGCATTAGGACAAATACCTAATGCATGTGGGGCTTAAAACCTAGATAATGGGTTGACAGGTGCAGCAAAGCACCATGCACATGTACACCTATGTAACAAACCAGGATGTTCTGCACATGTATCCGAACTTAAAGTATAATTAAAAAAGAAAGAAAGAAAAAAGACTAAGTTAAAACAAACAAGCACAATTCTTAATCCAAAGTACCAGGACTTTGAAACTACAAATTAGAGGGTACTTGTGATATAAATGAAATGAGTAGAGGCAACCAGAGTTATCTAGAGAGACTCTCCTGAGCTCTGCATGAAATCACCTGTATTTGCAGGGATAATGCTACAAAATCTTGTGCAATGGTGAAAGGAGCACGTGGAGAAATTTCATTAGTTTAGATTTTACAGATTATAGTAGAATAGAGATGTAGGGGTTACCTCATACGAGGAAGTTTTACTTGTAAAGCTACATGAAAGAAGGAATTCAAGAAAGTGTTACAGCAGAAAAATGTGATAAGTAGACTTTGCCATTCGGGATGCAGAAGTGGCTCTGCAGCAGCAATATCAGCCTGTTGAACTTCTCAGCTTGTCTTTCCCTCAACAGAGAGCATCTAATACATCCTGTCTAGGCACTCTATAACACAATAAGTCACTCTTCTCCTTTCTACTTTTTGGTCTCTATGCCTACTGTATTCCCATCTACTATCTTCTACTATGATTTCCTCTTTCTCTCTCTGCTTCATATTCAATCTCCCTAAGAGATACAATCTAAATGGATCAGTAGCAGGTAATTCTCCAGTTTGAGACAACACTATTAGGCAATGATCTTGTTTCAAGCCAGCATAGAAATGTCTGTCTTGGCAAGGGTGCATATCCCAGTACAATACATCATGCCATGGTAGCCCAATCAGATGACAGAAAGCCTGGCCACTTGTGGAAAGGACCCTGATCTGGTAACTTGTTTCATAAGAGGAATTGAATATGCCAAGCCCTTAGTGTTTCCTAATACCTACTTTAGTGTCCACAGGAAAGTGAGGGCAAATAGACTTCGAATAAGCCTTTATGATAGAGTAAATATGGTTTCTGGAAAGGGGTAATGGATTTATGTGTGAAACTCTTAAATAATGCAAATGTTTATTACATTAGACTGCTAAGGGAAAAGGACTCTGAGTAGATATAACACCTGATAGGGTAGTTTTGATATGTGGAAGTAAGATAAAAATAGAACATATAAGCCAAAGAAAACGGCCCAAGAAAAGGAACTATTTTTGAGTATACCTTAGAGCAAAAGCATATGCTTTCATAGTGACAACCAGTGCCTTTTGGCCTTTCTAATGTGTTCATAATTTTGCTTAAGCATCAAGTGCTAATAGCCAGCAGTATAAATTTCATTTTATTTACTCAATATTCAGGAAACAATTTTCATTCTTTAAAAAATAAAATAATGAGGCAATGTTAACAAAAAAGTACTCTCATGCAAACTAATGATACTGATTTTTAAGTAAGCACTTTCTACAGTAAAGATTTAGTTGATTTATACATAAAAGATGAAGTTTTGTTGTCATTAACATTATCAGTACTATAAATGAATTAATGTAATTGAAAAATGACCACGTGTCAACTCATCACAATAAATACATATTAAACACTTACATTGGCATAGTACTTATGATACAGTTTCATAACAAAGTTTCAAGTAGAAGCCATAGCAAAACTTTTTGTTTCTTGTAAGATGTGGCTTCAGCTGCAAGGTGACTCTAATTTAAAGGAATCTTTAATTATTCATATTTCTGAGAAATGTATATACTCTCTTCCCTTTTGCCCTCAGTAACAACAGCTCCTACAGGCAATATGTTTTCTAGTACTCTTATTACTTTATCTGTTAGCAGTTTGTTTAAAAACTGACAATGCCAAAGCCAGTAATGAAGTCAGCTGGTAAATCACAATGCTGTACATCTCATTGACATTGAGCATAGATGTCTTAATAATTGGCTTCAGATGAGTGCAAAGGAGTGAAGTGATTTCACAGAAGATAGTGCTTTCATATCATGTCTGAAAGCTGAAGGGAAATACAAATATTTCAAATAAAAAATCTGTTGGGCGCATCCTCTCTTCCCAGCCTTGCTCCAGGGCTTTATTTATCCAACGAGGAATAAAGCAAAGTTCCTGATTTGTAAGAAGTTGTAATATATGAAAACATAAGTAACTTCCAATAACTATTAAATATAATAAACATTTCACAAATTGTCCTATTATTAATATAAACTATGCAGACAATAATTGCATTAAATGCTCTATACATGATGATTTCACATTAAGGAATGTCAAATTGTGAATTACATTGAGTAAGTTTAAGGTCAGATTAGATTAGCTAATGTGCAGAATGTAAGGTCTGGGTTTCAAATAGACATTGAATTAGAGATAATTTTATACCTCTCAGAGTGCAAATACAAATATTTACATTCCTAAGTATTGCTATGTTCTAATTATGGTGAAGAAAATCAATTAGCAAGAATAGCTTCCAAATCCTAGGGTAGAGTTAGCTGTGACCACCAGACCTAGCTGGGATGAACACAAGCAATGTGATACAAGGAAACCTGCTAAGAGGACTATGATAGGACTGAAGCCTTGACAAGAAGCAGTAATACAGCTGTACAACTTGTTTATTTGTATCAGACTCTAAGACAGTACACCTTCTCTATGACATTCACTTGTAGAAACAAACTGCTGGAAAAGAAGATTAGCCATCAAGTCATGTTCCAAAAATAGCCATTAATGAGTTGTTCCTTTCTAGTCACACCCATCATGAGGGAGAACGTCTGGATGATGAGTGATTTTCCTAAGAGGAGGTTGTATCACATGCTTCTCTTCATTGTTTTCCCTGTTATACCATACCTAATGAAACTCTCTTTTTTAAAGAGCCTCTTATTGGGTGATCAAATTGGTCTGTTGTGCATCAAGAGAAGGAGAGGAGAAGGTAAATAAGTGGTAGGAATGTCTACTTATTGTTTTCCCCTAATTTTTTCCATTGTTCTCAATCAGGGTGATTTGGAAATGTAGGGGGAGTTTTGGTTATCACTGGCTTGCAATGACCAGGGGACATAGACACTAAATGTCCTGAAATATGTATGAGAGCTATGCAGAGTAAAGAATTTTCCCAGAGAAAGGGCTAATAGAGACCCTATTTAGAAGCACAACATATTTAGAAAGGGATTGGAGGAGAAAACCAGAACTCAGGTTTAGTAAATATTTGGGGAAATGGATTTGTTTAATATCAATAAGCCAGCTGTACTTTGTGCCTTTTGGAGTTCTAGTAAACAAAATGTTAATTAGAAAAAATAAAAATTGTCATAAACTCTATTAAAGATTACTATGTCTTCCTATTGCTATCCCAACACCAGCAAATTACCCTAGGAAAAATTATTCAATAAAGATATTTGCAAAGATTTTTTTATTATCTCTAATCAAGAGATACAATTCCAGGGAAATGGCTATAAGTATTATTTGCAATTATTAAATCATGTTCAAAGATGCTCATTTATATTACTTACTTATTTTTATTACTGCTCCTTATGGAGCAGAGCTAACTCATAGGCAGTACACTCAGAGTCAGCCTATATAATTCAAAGCATGCAACTGTATGTGTTTACATGTTTCTTGCAAAGGAGAGAGGTTGATAGACATATAATCATGGCAATTTATCTAATGTGATATAAAAATCACTCTTTATAGTTTGAAAAGAGAGAACAAATTTTTGTGACATCAGTGAAATAATTTAATACCTTCTTCCTTCTTTGTTGTTGAGGGGGAGAAAGGTGTGTGTGTGTGTGTGTGTGTGTGTGTGTGTGTGTGTTTTCCTCCCTATACAGTTCCAGTATCTTTAACATAAGGTTATGAATATGGTTTAGGAGCCCAACTACTCGTGTTTAAATTCCAGCTATACTACTTACGGAATGAATTTGAGTGAGTTTTTTAGCCCCCTTTTATCTTTATTTCCTTATCTTTAAATTGAAATATAAATGCTGGATACTTCAGTATTTAGCACTAGCCCTAAAATTTATTTTTACTAGAGATTATTTTTAAATTAAAAAAAAAAAAAACTATGGCCATTTTGTTTGAGTCAATTTTCCCACCCATGTTATTTACTTTTCATGCAGCTAAAAACAAGGGGGAAAAGCCCCATAGAGAAAAACTCATTAAATACACAGTATTAATAAAATAGTTGCATCAAAAGGAGTATGTAATAGCAGTTTTCTGTGGCTCACCTTAGAGAATCATTTTTTTTAATTGCCCCATAACCACCATGAAAATTACAAAATCTTTATGATGCTCTGCCTCAGGATTTACTCCCAATGACGTTGCCCTGGCAATGATGAAGTATTGTGTTCTTTAGATGTTAGATTAGTGTCTCTTCTTTGTTGACCAGGAAGCCAGAAAACACATAGCAATTAAAAAGATGTACAGTCTAATATATTCCAATTAAAGATGATTACTCACAACTACCAATGGGCATTCACAAATTACCTACTAACCCTTTCAAAAATACGCCTGATTTCGTATTATTACCATTGATTTTGAAAGCTGTGCAAAAGAAAATGATTGTTAGACACAGAAGAGGATTTTTTCTTTTGCATTTTTTTTGTTTTTATTTTCTTTTTCTGAATAAGCTATTGGTTATTTTTCTTTTAAAATTCTAACACTCAATTGAGGATCTGAACCAGTTTATCATATTTTAGTGATAATTTTATTTCACAATAGGTAGAAAAATCAATTGAGGAAAGATTTAATATTAGCTAAATTTTGACTATCAGGATAGAATTGGCATAAATGAAGCAGACATTTTCAGGGAAAGGGCCCTTGTAATTTCTGTCCTCATAATTTTTTTAAAAAACATAGAAATTATCTACTCTAGATTGCTACTGACTAGACTGACTTTAATTTTTCAACTAAGGAGTTAGAATGGAGTAGAAACAGAAAAGGGGCAATAGGAATAAGGAGCAAGCATGACTCTCGATTATAACTATTAAAATATAGTGCCACTGGGTGCGGTGGCTCATGCCTGTAATCTCGAACTTTGGTAGGCCGAGGCGGGTGGATCATGAGGTCAGGAGATCAAGACAATCCTGGTCAACATGGTGAAACACCACCTCTACTAAAAAAAAAAAAAAAAAAACACAAAAATTAGCTGGATGTAGTGGCGTGTGCCTATAATCCCAGCTACTTGGCAAGCTGAGGCAGGAGAATCGCTTGAATCAGGGAGTCAAAGGTTGCCGTGAGCCGAGATCGTGCCACTGCACTCCAGTCTGGGCAACAAAAGTGAAACTCCATCTCAAAAAACATATATATTCTCCTGAAAATTATGTGGTCAAATTGGAACCTTCGTTTTTTTTTTTTTTTCCATCAAACATATTCCTCTCCCAAACTTCATAAACCACCACGATGTTACTCAAGCTAGAAACCTAACTTATCACACTGGATTTCTTCCTTTTCCTCATTTCTGACATCAAGTCATCCTAAAATTCTGTCATTTGTACCTCAAAAATATATCTTGTATCAACTCCCTTATCCCCATTTGCACACACATCACCCTAGATAAGCAAGCATCGTATTTCACCTAGACAAGTCCTTCACAATTTCTAGTAAGTACACAAATTACCTGGGGATCTTGTTAAAGTGTATATTCTACTTTAGTAGGTCTGAAGAAAGGCCAGAGACTTGTATTTTCTTACACGCTCCCAGGTGACATTGATCTTGATATTCCATGGATCACCCATTAAACAGCAAGGTCTCGATTACCTCAAGGGTACTTGTATTGCAGGGTCCAATTTCATCCTCCTGCAGACTACTCTCCACCAAGTAGTTAGAGTAATTTTTAGAATATACAAAGCAGGTATTTTAAATATATGAAAATAAAGCTATATTTTAACTTGACAGAACCAAACTATTATCAGTAGGCAAGAAAGGAACTTTCATAGATCACAGGGTGGTGGTTTTTACTTTCATAAAGTAGAATTTGTAACAGTATTTTAAATGGGAATTTTACCTTGACTCACAGAGGAATCTTCAAAACTAAGAACAGATTGCAAATATCCCCAAACAATCATAGAAATCATCTAGAAACGTCCCTACAAGATTTTAAGAGGTACCCAAACCAATCTTTCCAGTAGTCTTATTCATCCCCTAATGAACCTATGTAAGAGAAAGCTCATGGTTAATGGGAATTCATAGGAATACAGAGCATGTCCTGGCTTTTCTCCTCCTTTCTGCATGGAGTAAGATGTGGAATATTTCATTCCTTGGTGACATGAGGGTGACCCAAGAGAATCACTCATAGAAATTGGAGTGCCTCTGAGAAGGAAAGACAGTCTTCACCCTCTATTTTCCTTAGGGCAATCAGAGTGTAGAGCAGTGAGAAAATTTCTGGGAAGGCTAGCTTGCATTTTCTAGAGTTTGCAGTATTAATAATCACAGAAAACGATGTCTGCTTCTCAGCTGGAGAAGTCAGAAGCAAAATATTTCATCCCGCAAGCCTGAATATCACCGTTTGGCAGAAAAAGATTGGCTTATTTTCCCATGAACTTGGAGGACAGCTAAACTTAGGTCATTTTAAAAACACCCAACTTTCTTCTCAACCTTCCTACCTTCCCCTATCCACAGCCTAGTATCTAGAAGAACCAGAATTTATTTATTAATGGGTGGAGGAGGACGGGAAGACTAAGGTGAAGCAAGAGTAGAAAAAACAGAGCGTGCTGCCTGTTTTCTATTGCTTCATAGCAAACGGCCACAAACTTAACAGCCTGCAGTCACACCTATTTATTAGCCTACAATACTGTTGGTCAAAACTTTAACTAGGGTGACGCAGGGCTATAATCTGGATGTCTGACGACTGAGTCTTCATCTGGAGGCTATAGGAAAAAAATCATTATCATGCTCAGCGAAATCTTCTTGTTGGCAGAATCTATATTCTTGTGTTTAGAGGACCAAGACCTCTGTTTCTGGCTAGCTGTTGACTGGTGATTGCTCCTAACTCCTGGAGGCCATTCTGAAGCGCTTTTCATATGTCCCCCTCCATCTACAAGTCATCAATGGCACACTGAATCCCCTTCAAGCTTTGAAACTCTGATTTTCTTTTCTGCAATTAGCCAAAGAAAACTCTTTTTAAAAAGTGGTTCAGAGAGTAAGTCAGATCCACTGAGATAATCTCTCAGTCTTAAAGTCTACCAAGTTGGGACTTAATTTAAATCAGCAAAATCTCTTCACAACAGCACCTAGATTAATGTTTTAATGAACATCAGGGTCTGGAAGCCTTGACAGGCCATCTTAGTATTCTGCCTACCATACTCCACTTTTTACTGCACGACCTCAAATAGCCTCCAACAGCATACACCATCCTAGCAATGAGGTGGAAAGAGGGATCAACCAGGAGTTGAAATGATTTTTTATAGTATTTTATGTTTTAAATATTTGAAAATAAAGCTATATTTTAAGTCAAGAGAACCAAACTATTATCAGTTGGCAAGAAAGGAACTTTCATAGAGTAAGGGGTGGTGGTTTTTACATTCAGTGGCTTCTTATTGCACCTTAAATGATATGGTCCCAATACAGCCTTCCATTCAGTTCTCAAAGCAGACACGCTCTTTTACTCCTCATAGATTTCCCCAGGTGGTTGCTTCTGACTAGAACATCAACAGCCTCAACCTCAAACTCAACCTTATAAGCAGCCACATGGCGGACATCTTTTCCTATATTTTATCTCAGCCTAAGAGCTTTTTCTGACCACACTTCCTAATTAGATACTGCCTTATTGTATTCTATCATTGCATCATCTTGATTCCCTTCATAACATGTGTCATCATTTGTAATGATTATTTTTTAGTTTATTCATTTATTATTTGTCACTGCTAGGTTTCAAACTCCAAAAGTACAGGGACCACATCTACTTGACCTCTCCTGTGTTTGATGTCTTCCATAGAAGCTAATACAGAGTATGTGCCAGTAACTATTTTTTCAATAACAATATATTAGATTTAGAAAATATAGATATCAATCAAATGGTGAGGGAATGAGATGTCTAAATATAGTCACAAAATGTTGAACACTGGGTCAAATGTGGTCAATAGACTTGTTGTGTTTGAACAAAAAATATCTTTTATAAATCTAAAACTGATCTTTTTGAGCTTGAATTTGAATTTGATCTCTCTAGTTTTTCATCACTCCATTTTATTTTTATACAGTCTCTACACATTTATATGCCCTACTTCACAATCAAAATTTTGAAAACACAATACCACATGTACAGTGTGAAGAAAAGGAGGGTAGGTTAAACATTTACACAAATGTCTATATTTTTTAGTTGTTTTAACGACTCATGTTCAGTTTTTCTCCCTGACTTTCTTCATCCCAACACACTCTGCTCTATTAAAAACCACAAACTTAAACTCACAGTACTTTGACATCTTATGACACTTAAGAGGTAATACGTTATTCTATACTTGAGTAGGTGTCTTTGTCTTCATTACTACTAAAATTTTTGATAGCAGGAATTGAGATGTTTTAAAATCTTTCACTTTTTCTAATATACAGTTAATGTTCAAATAAGTATGTCCTGAATAAAATAAAATAAATAAAATATATAAATAAGCATTTCTACTCATGAACACAAAACTATAAAAAAATTCAAGCCTCAGACAGCTTCTTTCTAAAGATGATCAAACTCAGATTTAGAAATATGAGTACAAGACCTTATTTCTATGTTTATTCTGAAAGTACATTGTTTCTTTCATTACTGTTCAAACATACTTTTACTTTGCATAGATTTATGAAGACACTTACATCTTTATGCCATGCACAGATTTCTCCCATCATTATTTTTGTATGCCTACCAGATGAATTTTTGTCATAAAAATGTTGTCCTAGAAAGTGTCATACAGTAATGATGGGATACTTTCTTCTCTAAAACAACTATCAGTCAATGCTACATGTTTTGAAGGAAAAAGACCAAAGGTTTGCTTTATGTTTCCCTCTCCCCACAACTCTATCCATGGTTAGACAGTTGAAATGAAACCTGTAAAGACTGGAAAATTCTTTTTCCTGGTGGTCAAGATTTACCAATTTATGGAAAAAAATGATATCTCGCAAAATGAAACTAGTTAGAAAGTACTGGACTCATAGCCCTTCTTTCATATTCCCCTGAAGGATTAGTATATTTATATACCACATAAATTTATCAGAATTTATTATATCTTCTTAGTACCACTGATACTGAAGGAAATTATACACAACATAAAAACACTTAGTCTCAGTTTCTACAATATTGACAGGTCACGGACAGACTTCATTTCCACCTAATCTCTATCAGATCACCATTATTTCAGAATGTTCAGGGCATTTCCTTCTCTTTGAAGGGGAAAGACACTTGTGAGAAGGAATAAAATGTCATAATTTTCAATGTCTTTCACGAAGTTTTCTTCATTGTGTCCTTTTACTCCTACTTAAACTTTTCCTTCTTCATCAAGATCATTCAGAGTTCTGGCTAATTTGCTCTTAACAAATGGCTGTGCCTCAGCCTTCCATAAATTGCTTCCACCTGCCTTGAATCCTTGTATTTTTCCAACAAGCAAAATGGAATACAGAGATAAAAATTTTATAATTATTATTGATGTGCCCATTAATACATGTTCATTTTTATAGAGAAATCTGTATATTTTAGTGATGTTTGTGTATCTCTCATCTTGCCTCTTTCTAGACTATAGGTTAAAACATATTGGGCAATATTATATTATTTTCTTCATGTAGAGAAATGAACATTTGCTTTGGCTCTCTTCCTTTATCAGTAAATAATTCCAAAAATAAATTAATGATTACATAAAAAGTAATCACTGAGGAAAAAAAAAACATTTTTAATGTTCCTAAACTTTATGTCATGTATTCATGAGATCTTTAGTAAAGCTTCTTGACTGTTCCTGTCATTTTAGGTGTGGGTGACATAAATAGTCTTGTGTAAGCTAATTACTAACCTTATATGGAGGAAATGCTTTATCTCAGAGCTGTAAATGGAAAATAGCCCAATAAAAGATATCCCATAAATCTGAGGACTCTAATAAGTCCCATGTCAAACTTTATACATGTACATATGCCTTTCATTTGCTTAGTTCATGCTTATGTACTAGAAGACAGCTCAAGGACATGACTAAGATTAACCATAAATTTTCCTTCAGGTATCAAATTTATATTTATACTGGGGGGAATTCATAAACCTTTTCAGGTAAATGCACAATTCTAATCCAGATTCAGTGTAAAATGTTTTGCTTGAAACATGTTGATTCTTGTAGCAAGTAAAATATCCATTTATTATGCATAGAAAATAAAGACAATAGTAACCCTAATATCAGAGTGACAATAGAAATAGAAGGTAGTTGAATTATGTTTTACTTTCTAAAACTTCATTTTGATATTTTAATTTACATTTAGAACGGAATAGTTTTTCCTAAATTAGGAACTGACAGCTTAATTATATGTGATTGATATGCTTTCTTTGTAGGAATCACTACTAGAATATAAACACCTACCCTTATTATTTGTTTTTATCATATTCAATATACACAAATATAGAATAGAGATAGTTTTGTTGGATTCAGTAATGCTCATTGGAAAAATCCTAGCATAGACAAAATCATATTTAGCAAGTATTAAATTATCCTGTTCTGCATTGTGAGGTTAGTCCCCACATGGTATATAATTCACCCCAAATTGCTATGCACATGTAGATATGACAAATTCTGTTTTAATGAGACATCCTTTACACCATATTCATAGCCGTATCTTCATTTAATACTCAATATAAGCAGCATGGAAAAACTGCCCTTTTCTCCGTCTTGGCTAAATCTCACAACATTGTATGTGAAGACATTCAGTGTTTTAAAGAACTGTACTTTTAATATCTGTGCAATTTTAAATGCTCTTAATAAAATACCACTATTTCCAGATAACTGTAACTTTCTCATCAGTAGCAGAGTCTAATGGGAGTAACATTGCCTTTGGAATCAGACTGACCTGGTTTGAATCTTTTCTTTGTGATTTAATAAACAAGAAAACTTGCCAATATTTTGTAATCTGTATGAGTTTCACATTGTCTCTCTGTAAAATGTCAGCAACTATTTCATTAATACAAACCTTGCAGATTTTATCATGATTAGATGAAGTAATGGTGGGTGTAAAGTGTCTAACTGCATTCCCTGTGAATTGTACACACTCAGTCAATGAGGTTGTTAATGTTGTTATAACTATGTAAAGATTTACACTGAACACTTCTTGATTATTTTCCGAAGTAATCACTTTATCTTTTCTTTTAAAGGAATCTTAATCATTTCCAAAAAAGGTAAAGAAAAAAGAATCAAGGGGAAACAGTTAATGTTAGAGTCATACATGAGTACAGAGCAAACAAGATGAAAAAGACGGGGAAGAAGATAACATTATAGAGACATCTTCAAAATTCAAATTCAGGAGTATATACCTGGTAAACAGTTACATCACTTAGTTTTCTTAGTTTCATGTAACAAATGCTCTATTCAATCCACCTTAAGACAAAAAAAGTAAAAGAATGTATTCACTCCTTAACTCACACGTCAAAAGTGTAGAGCTGGCTAAAGAAATATTGAAACAATGTCCTCAGGATTATGTGTGTGTATCACTCTGTTTTCTGTTTTCTATGTTAAGTACCTTATCAGAGAGATCTTTCATTGTGAACAAACAACACATTTGAAAAGTCCAGTTTTACACAGTTTTTACTATCTTAGAAGAGTACCTCTCCTTTTCAGGACCTAAACTTCCTGTTGACAAAAAGATGTTAATGAGCACAGCTTGGATTATATGCACAAAATGAACTTTTGATCACTGTACTCAAGGAAATAGCAATTTGCTTGTCCATAAAGTCCATGATGTATCACAAGACTATGTCTATGAGAGGCAGTTTCCTTTATTGAAGTGCCAACAAATTTTGGTGAAACAGGAATAGAGCATTTCCTAAAAATAGTGAATGTGGGGCAAAATGTAGACCCAATTACTACCTTCATATTGCCTACAGTCCAAAGTAGAAAGAGGTATTAATTAAATATTTTAAATCATTATACTCCATATTATAACTAAGAGATGTGCTTATGAAATTCTTTTATAGGGAGAGATGAACTAGTCAGAATGGTCAGGGAAGGCCACTAAAAAGTAGGAAAGCAAGCTGATATAAGAAGTTTCCAAAAGCAATACGAGCAGAGGGTAAGGAATATGATTCCAAGAACATTAGCACTTGTGTAACATTTTGTGATGGGTGAGAGCAGGGCAAGGATGAGGCTGTATTACATTTACCTGAAAGAAACTAAAGAAGGCCTAAATAAATGGAAAGTCATCTCTTGTTCATTGACTGGAAGATTTAATATCACTAAGTTGGCAAAAATACTCCCCAAAGTTATCTACACATTCAACACCATTCTTATTAAAATTCCAACTACCATTTTTGTTGCAGAAAAGGAAAATCTGATCTTAAAATTCCTTGGAAATACATGGTGCCAAAAATGGACAAAAATTATGAAAAAGAGCAAAGTTGGTGGACACATACTTTCCAATTTCAAAGCTTAATGCACAGCTACAGTAATCGAGATAGTGAGGTAATGGCTTAAGGGCAGATATTTAGATCAAAGTTATAAAAATGAAAATCTAGACATAAACATATATGTCTAAGGTCAGTTTATTTTCAACAAGGTTATAGGGAAAGAATAATTTTTTAATAAATAGTGCAGGAACATCAGGATATTGACATGTATAAGAGTGAAATTAGACTCTCTCTTCATAGTGTATACAAAAACTTAACTCAAAATGGATTGAAGACCTAAATGTAAGAGCTAAAACTATAAAACTCTTGCAAAGAAACATAGGTGTAAAACTTCATGACCTGAACTAGGCAATATTTTCTCAAATATGACAGACAAAGCACAAGCAACAAAAGAAAAAATAAATTAGATTTTATAAATATTAAAAACCACTGTTCGTCAAAGGGCATTATTAGAGTAAAAAGGCAATATGGGGAATGGGAGAAAATATCTGAAAATCACAAATGTAATGATCCACTATTTAGAATATAAAAAGGACTCTTACAACCGCACAAAAAATTAATAACTCAATATTTTTTAAAATAAGCAAAATATTTGAATAGACAGTTTCCCAGAAAAGATATACAAATGGATAACAAGCACATGAAAATATTATTAAAATAATTAGTTGAATGCAAAACAAAGTCAAAATAAGATATCAGTTCACATCAACTAGAGCAGCAATAATAATAGTAACAAAACAGAAATTAACAAAAATGCTGGGGAAATGTGGAGGAATTTGAACCCTTGTACAATGCTGGTAAGAATGTGAAATTATTTGAGTGCTGTGAAAAACCATTTGCAAGTTCCTTAAAAACTTGAATATAGGCTAGGCACAGTGGGTCACACCTGTAATCCCAGCACTTTGGGAAGCCAAGGCAGGTGGATCACCTGAGGTCAAGGGTTTGAGACGAGCCTGGCCAACATGGTGAAACCCCGTCTCTACTAAAAATACAAAAATTAGCTGGGCGTGGTGACACACCTTTGTAATCCCAGATACTTGGGAGGGCGAGGCACAAGAATCGCTTGAACCCAGAAGGTGGAGGTTGCAGTGAGTCGAGATCATGCCATTGAACTCCAGCCTGGGTGACAGAAAGAATCTGTGTCTCAAACAAAAAACAACAAGAAAAACACAAAAAACTTAAACACAGAGTTACTATATGACACAGAAATTATACTTGTAGGTATATAACAAGAAAATTTAAAACATGTTTACACAGAAACTTGTGCATGAATGGTCCCAACACTATTATTCATTATAGCTCAAAACTGGAAATAACCTAAATGTCTAGCTCCAAATGAATGCACATACAAAACATGGTATATCTTTACAATGGAACACTTTTTAGCCACAAAAAAATGGAGTACTAGTATTTGCTACAAAACGAACTTTTAGGACGTTATGTCAATCCAGGAATGTTTTACCCTGTTGGTGGGAGTGTAAATTAGTTCAGCCATTGTGGAAGAACAGTGTGGTAATTCCTCAAAGACCGGAAAGACCATAGAAATACAATTCGACCCGGCAATCCCATTACTGGATATATATCCAAAGGAATATAAATCATTCTATTGCAAAGACACATGCATACATACGTTCACTGCAGCACTATTCACAATAGCAAAGACATGGAATCAACCTAAATGTCCATCAATGACAGACTGGTGTATATGTATTACATATACACCAGCCCCTGGAAACCACTAACCTATTTCATTATCTACGCCTTTCACTATCCTGAAGGTTTCGTATAGATTGAAATATGCAATTTGTGACTTTTTTCTTCTAGCTTCTTTTTTCTTTTTTTAAAAATGCTGGCTAAATAATTTTTTTAACTTTTGTTTTAAGTTAAGGGGTACATGTGCAAGTTTGTTAAATAGGTAAACTTGTGTCATGGATGTTTGCTGCACAGATTATTTCATTGCTCCTAGTGCCCATTAGTTATTTCTCCGATATTCTCCCCCTTCCCACCCTCCACCCTCCGATAGGTCTCAGTGTGTGTTATTCTCTTCTCTATGTCCATGTGTTCTCATCATCTAGCTTCCACTTACACATGAGAACATGTAGTACTTGGTTTTCTGTTCCTGCAATAGTGTTTAGGATAATGACCTCCAGCTCGATTCATGTCACTGCAAAGGACATGATCTCATTTTTTATGGCTGCCTCAGCCTTCTAAGTAGCTGGGATTGCAGGCATGCTCCTCCACACCTGGTTAATTTTGTATTTCTAGTAGAAATGGAGTTTCTCCATGTTGGTCACACTGGTCTCGAACTCCTGACCTCAGGTGATCCACTCGCCTCTGCCTCCCAAAGTGCTGGGATTACAGGCATGAGCCACCACGCCCGGCCTTTTATAGGGTACATTTTAATACAGGCATACAATGCACAATAGTGAGAGACTAGTGGTGACTAAAAATGCATTCTCTTCTTTTTGTAAAACTTGTTTTCACTGGTTATAAAATTGTAAATTAACATTTTTTCTTTGTTTTGAACACGTTTTATTTTTCCCTTCACTTTTTTTCAGGAGATAAGTTTGTTTTTATCCTTCTTGTTGTTTTTATAGAGTTACTGTGTTTTCCTCAGGTTGCTTTAATGATTTTCTCAATGTCTTTA
>NW_012098432.1:1951446-1959395 GCF_000951045.1 Mandrillus leucophaeus | reverse complement strand
GGTATGACAATTCCAACATCCCGGCCATGTCTGGTTCTGATGTTTGCTCTGTCTCTTGAAACTGTCTTTTTTGTCATTTGGTATGCTTTCAAATTTTTCTTGATAACTGGATATGATGAACTCAGCACTGACTCCTACAGGAGTTTAAGGTCATGAATTTCTGCCCTGATAAGTTGTGATTCTCTGTAGGCACTTCTCTGTCCTTCCAAATTTGGAGACAGTGGTTGACCCTGTAACCTCACTTCTCCTATGAATCTAAGAGCTGTTATAGATTTTTCAGTTTGTAAAGCTTTATACATCTTGTTAGTAGTGGCAACTTCCAAACTTCTTACAAGTGGAATTGGAAGTAATGATCTTTTTATTCAATTCATACATGTTTTACTTACACTTCTTCCCTAACGCCTGCCCTCTCTCCCTATCCTCCATATTTGATTGGTATAATTTGCTTGTTTCCTTCTTTTTCTCTTTTTCCATTGTTTCCCCTTTACTGGTTTGGGAATTACACATTTATTCTATTCTTATGGATGTTATGCTTGAAATTTAGCTGTGCATATTATCTTAATATAACCTGAAGAAAAATAATATCTTACTCTTTCTGAATAATTCAAAAACCCTAGAATAATTCACTTCTTATTACACACTTCCAGATGTATATGCTACTATTTTTCCATAGAGTAACCCCATAAATTAGATACAGATTTTTATATACAATGGCTGTTTAGATTTACATATATGCTTCCATTTATTGGGTACATTAATATTGAAAACTGCCAGTCTAATTTTCTTATATGACGCCATATCCTATATTTGTTATCTGTCGAATCTCTCTGATTTTAATGTTTCAACTCTATTCTCTCTTTCTAGGAAACTACGTAAACAAAATTATTCTTCCCCTCCATTACCTTGTTTTTACATATCTGGTTCTGTGTTTCTCTATGATGAATTTCAGATAATTTCTTCAGGTTTTTCTTCAAGTCTTCTATTTTATCTTTAACTGTGTCTAATTTGTTTTTCTACTGATATTTGAAAGTTTACCTTTAATAAATTATGTATCTTTTTCCTAGGAGTTTATTTTGGTGTTTCAGATTTGCCAGTCATTCCGACATCTTTAAAAAGTTTTTTGTCTTTCTATATGAGTCCATTTTTTCCATCATTTATTTTTCTAACCACAGTGTTGAGCTATAACTGACATATAAAATATGTGCATATTTAATGTATAATACTTGATGTGTTTGGAAATAAGCATATATCATGAAAACATCACCGTCACCTCCAAAAGCTTTCTCTTGACCTCTTTATTTATGTATTTATTTATTTTGTGATAAGGACGCTTAACATGGGATCTAACCTCTTAATAAACTTTTACATATATGATACAGTATTGTCTAATATAGGCAGTATCTGGTACAGTAGATCTATATTTTTCATTTTAGCTATTGCGGCGCCAATTATAAACACTAAAGACTTCGGTATCTCAAAGATATTATTCATTATTTCTGATGACTTCTACACATGTTGGCTTATTCCTTTTTGTACTTACTGATACTTGATTGGAAAATTGTGAAATTCCTCTTGTATTATCCTAATTGTGACTATCCTCCAGGCCTAAATTTGGGAAGATTTCCTGCAGGAATATTTGCCCCTTCTTCTGCTAGACTCTAATTCTCTCAAAGTGTCTACTTTAAACATGTTCTCTGTTTTAAATACTTCTACTTACTGATGGTCCAAGACTTAGTATTTCTATACGGATAAAAATGCTGCTATTTTAAAATACCATTTATGGTGATCCCAAATCTTCTATTTCATTACAGATTTTTGCCTGCAGGTCTGTATTTAGCATTCATAGTGTTTCTTGTTTATTTGTGTATGCAGGGTGGTTTTTAAACATTTTCTTATTTTTTGAAAGCTCCAGATTGTATCAAAATTATTTTATTCAGTATATACTATTCAGCACAGTAGTAAATACTACACTACACTGCTATCGTAAATCTGAAAGGTTTCCCAGAGTATTTAGTCCAAAAAATGCTGGAAAGAAAATCAAGAATTTCTGAATCTTATTTTATAATTTTTTTTCAAATACATATGCTTCAGTCAGGGTTCTCCAGAGAAACAGAACCAACAGGAAGAATGGAGATGGAGAGAAGAAAGGGGAGAGAAAGACAAGAGACAGAGATGGGGGCGATTTACTATAGAAACTGGCTCACATGATTATGGAGGCTTAGCAGTCCCCTAATATGTCATGTGAAAGCTGGTGGACCAGTAAAGCCAGATATGTAATTCAGTCAGAGTCTGAAGGTCTGAGAACCCAGAGAGCCGATGGTGTAACTTCCATTCTAAGACTAAAGACTTGAGAACCTGAGGCAAGAGAGGGCACTGGGTGGGAGGATGGTACGAGTCCTAAAGTCAGGAATGTCTAAGACCAAGAGTTTCAACATCTAGGGTGGGAGAACCTCGCCATCCCAGATCAAGAAATGAAATAACAAATTCACCCTTCCTCTGCCTTTTTGTTCTATCTGGGTCCTCAATGGATTTGTGGATGCCCACCAACATTGGTCAGTGTATATTTTTCTTACTCAGTTTACTGATGCAAATACTAATATCTTCTGGAAACAACTTCATAGACACAGAGAAATAATGTTTTACTATCCTGGCATCCCTTAGCCCGGTCAAGTTGACGCAACAAAGCAAATATCACAACATATTTATTAATCTGGTCACTAGAATTGTGGACCTTAAATTTTTGTACCAATTTACCATTGCTAAAATATACCATGTCAATGCTATAGTTATTCCTAACTGATGTTGTTACTCCTTTCCATTTCAGGAATATATCACCAGATGAAGTGGTGGATGCTTGTAGACCCAGCAACTTGGGAGGTTGAGATGGGAGGACTACTTGAGCTCAGGGGTTCATCGTGATCGGCCTGTAAATATCCATTGCAGTCCAGCATGGGCAACATAGTGAGACTCCATCCTTAAAATTTATTTAAGTTTATTTTTATCTTTTCTCTAAAATATGGCCTTCTCTTTTGACTTTTTTTTCAATTATTTATAAAAAACAGATCTTATTTAAGGTAACTGTTTCATACCTTCTGGATGTGAGAAATCAGTTTTAAATGGTATTTTTAATGTGTAAATCAAAATATTCAGTCTGTTTTTTTTTTTTTCTTTCAGAAATCTCTAGGTTTATATAAGACCAAATTAATTTTTTGGTATTCTCACCTCTTATAAGCTATTTTTTATAATTTCCAGATAAATAAACTATGTTCTAAACGTGAATTTTTGTTTATTCAAACTATATACATTGCTATTAACAAAAGACAGAAGTTCTTATTTCAGATTCTAGGCATATCATTGCATTAGTAAAAAAATCAGTTTAATTCTGGAATAGCAGGTGGGCAATAAGGTATATTTATAAATGAATATATTTACTGAAATAGCATTACTTTCTACAATTCATCATCTCTTTACTTTTTTGTTTAGTTTATTACCAGTATTATTAATGTATCACTAATTATTGGTTAATATTATTCTTAAGTTTCTATTATCACTATAATCATTGTTAATATTAATGATCACATACAAAATGTATAGGGTCATTATTTTTTGTTGGCACTGTGCTAAAGTTCTCATAAAACTCTATTTGCTATTTTATGACTGAAAAAAATTAGGCAAAAATATTTAAGTGACTTACAGGAAGAAGTACAGAGTTAAAGAGTGAAACCCTGATAGTCTTACCCCAAGGCCTAAGTCCTATTTTATTATTTTATGTTCCTTCTATACATTATGTAAATGTTCATTGCAAGTTTTACTAAATGTATTTCTTTAGAAGTAAAGACATAAGAAATCTAATTTTTGTGTATAAAAGCTGTAAACTAAATTATATATACACACATATATACATATATGTTTATGTGTGTATATATATAACCTATGGATTAGGAAAATTTATTGCTTCAACAAACTAAGGGCATTATTTTCCATAAAATTAGTCTTGCTGTAATTATAAACATAATAAAAAGCAAGACTTGTTGGCATTTAATGTGAAAAATTTTATTTTTTGGTAATAGTATTTAGATGTAAGGTTGACAGAATCATTTTATAAGAAAATAAAAATTTATTGATCCCCTCAAATCTAGCATTTGTTAGGAGTTTATTTTGCAAAAATAAATACATTTTAAAGTATTTCCGTTCTAACAATAATATTTGCATACATCTACAAGCATTCTAATAGAAATGTATGAATCAGAAATCAACAGGTTGAATCAAACCAGGGTCAGCAAACCTTGCAAGTCATTATCATAAATGCCTGTCCTCAAGCATACACAAATAGTATGTCATTGCTTGGTTTTTAATAGAGAGACACCTACACCACAGTTTCCCTTTCAATAGAGCTGGCACCTCTGACTTCCCATTGCAAAGGCAAACACGTGCTGACCACAGCAAAGGCAAAGGCAGGATGAAACCAGAGTGAAACTGCACAAGGTGCAAATATTATTAAAGTATTATCGTTTACTGAGCCCCCATCTGCCAGTACATCTCCAGTGATTACACAAAATATATCCTCCCGGACATACTCTTTGCCTCCCCTTTCTCTTGTCTAGCCCATAATCTCTTTACTCCAGTAAATTGACTCAATGTTTACACACAAAAAATGATCCAGCTGTTGTTTAAAGTAATATATCCAACTTTTGCAAAATGATGGAAAATCATTCTGTACCAATGGTACGTGTGCATGTGTACTGACACGTGCACATACATGCATGTGTGTGCACAGACACACACACACACACACACATTGCACAAGCACTGAAAATATTGGCTAGGGCTGGGAGCAGATTTTTTAAATCTAGAACAGGTTTTTTTGTTTTTTAAGGATTTTAAAGTGTAAGACTATGAATGGCTAGTGAGTTGGTTGAAATTATATGTATAATATTTGATACATACATATATTGTAGACAAGTTAGACAACTTCTTTCCATATAAGTCTCTTGCCTTCCAGGAGAACATTCCTCTACACACAGGAATGAGCTCCACATGCTACATTTGTACATTATCCCTGCCCCATGATTACTGTTAATTTCTAGTATGACTGAATTCTTCACCTAAACTATACTAATCAGATTCCCGTTTCTAGTAATTTGCAATTGGGATTCGGAGACATTGAGTGAGTGGCTAGAGGTTTATTTGTTTCAAAATGTAACATCCACATTTATACGCTTTTATGTAGCCATATTTCACTAGGTAAACAGAGAAACAGAGAAAGTTATTTACAAAATCAATAATAAAAGAGAGTAAATTCCTGACCACTTTCCATATTTTAATTGAGTGTCTCTGGTTGAGGCCTAGTTTCATTCTTACACTTTAGTTTTGTGAGATGCTCCAATATATAATAAACAAAGTCATCATATCCTGAAGCTACCTCCTATTGTTTTAGTTATACACAAAGGGTCATAAAATCTGCATTATTTTAAGATGGCACATATCAGAGGCCATTGTTTTGAGTCTATAAGCCACTTTTAAAACCCTGCAAGGATATTTCTCTGGCTTTGGGGTATTACATTACTTCCAGTCCACTAGGCAATGCCTGGAAGACAGCTTCCATAGCCTTAAAGAACAGAATAAATCTCTGGTGTTCCCTATAAAGGAAAAATAATAAGACCTCCCTATTAAAATAAATACATACACTCAATATAAGATATTAAAAATACACAAATTTACTGAGGTAAAAATGACTCTTTGGGAATTGGACCACATCTGAATTTCACCATATGTATTTTGCTGCTTTCTGGACATAAGACAATCAGTTCCACTTGATTTCTCATCTATAAAGGAGATGTCTCAGAAGTAGAGAAAAATCCAATGAATCCAATGCATAAAAGAAGTAAGCATCTCAGAATGAAAAGACAATACACTTTTGAGATAGATAGTTGCAGCTTCAAATCCCAAATCCTGTGTGATTTTGGGCAAGTTACTTTATCACTCTGAGTTACATTTTCTTCCTCTGAAAAACAGGGCAAATGGATCAGTATGAGAAATAAATAAAATAGCACTTGTCCTGCACCCACATTTGATAACCTATAGGTTGAACTCAGGATTTCTTGCTAATACATTCAACTTAATAAGGCTGGGCAGTGATGACAGAGGACCCCCAAAATTAGTGTTACCTTATCTACTTTTCTCATAGGCCCCAATAGTCTTTAGGTGCTACTGACATCCATGATGAAAAACTATTTTATTCATCCTAGAATCAATTGTCCTTATGTATCTGTATGGAACATTCCCTCTAATAGTAGTAAATGCCAGTTATTGATGACTATCTAGGTAGTAACTGCTAAGCATTATATGATTTATCACATTTAATATTCACAGTAACATTGTAAGTTAGCTATTACTATCCTTATTTTAACACCATGAAATCTGAGGCTTAGAGAATTTAAGTTTACTGTCCAAAGCCATCAGCAAGAAAGTGTCAGAGTCAGAATTCAAAATCAACTTTGTCTGGCTCCAAAGTCAATATTATAACCCAAATCCTTTATATCTAGACCATTAAAGTAACGGTGCCCTGACTTTTCTGTATTTGATAGGAATCCAGGAGAGTAATGGGTGAAAGAAAAGTAGGTGATTCTACCACCAGTATTTGAAAATAAAAATTCAGTTCATATACTCACTTTTTCAACTATTACTGTATAATGCCATTTTGTGACATGTTTTCCAGTTTTGAATTTGTACCAACAGTCATTTGAATTTGATTTTGCTTATCATTCTTAGTTTTTTTTTTTAAGCTTTCATTTGAATTTGATTTTGCTTATCATTCTTAGTTTTTTTTTTAAGCTTGTACTTCTATTACTGAATTATTCTTGTTTTGTTTTGTTATGCCTCCTTGCTTCCTTTCTCTAAAACAAAAATTTATTTTAGGTTTGGGGGTACATGGGAAAGTTTGCTACAAAGATAAAAGCGTGTCACGGGGGTTTGTTGTACATAATATTGCATCACCCAGGTATTTGGCCCAGTACTCAATATTTATCTTTTCTGCCTCCTGCCCACCCCTGTGAAGTAGACCCCAGTGTCTTTTTTTTCCTTCTTTGCGTTCATAAGTTTATATCATTTAGGTCCCACATACAAGTGAGAACATGCTGTATTAGCTTTTCTGTTCCTGCATTCATTTGCTAAGGATGATGGCCTCTAGCTCCATTCATGTTGTCGGAAAAGACATGAGTTTATGGCTGCATAATATTCCATTGTGTACATGTACCACATTTTATTTATCTAGTCTGTCATTGATGGGCATTTAGGTTGATTCCACAGGCCCTTGCTACTATGAACAGTGCTGCAATGAACATTCACATGCATGTGTCTTTGTGAAAGAATGCTTTATAGTCCTTCTGGTATATACCCAGTAATGGGATTGCTGGGTCAAATGGTAGTTCTGCATTTAGATCTTTGAGGAATTGCCATACTACTTTCCACAGCAGTTGAACTAATTTAAACTCCCACCAACAGTGTATAAGCGTTCCCTTTTCTGTACAACCTCAACAGAATTTTTTTTTCACTTTTTTTAATAGACATTCGAACTGGTGCGAGATGGTATTTCACTGTGGTTTTGATTTGCATTTCTCTAATGATCAGTGATACGGAGCTTTTGTCTTATTGCTTGTTAGCCTTATGTATGTCTTCTTTTGAGAAGTGTCTGTTCATGTCCTTTGCCCACTTTTTAATGGGGTTCTTTTTTTTTCTTGTAAATTTGTTTAAGTTCTTTATTGATGCTGAATATTAGAACTCTTCAGGTGCATAGTTTGCAAAAATTTTCTCCCATTCTGTAGGTTGCTTGTTTACTTGGTCTATAGTTTCTTTTGCTGTGCACAAGCTCTTAAGTTTAATTATATCTCATTCTTTTCTTCCTTTTGATAGCAATTTTTTTTTTTTTTTTTTTTTTGAGACGGAGTCTC
>NW_012098432.1:1942323-1950612 GCF_000951045.1 Mandrillus leucophaeus | reverse complement strand
GAGGTTGCAATGAGCTGAGGTTGTGTCACTGCACACCAGCGTGGACAACAAGAGTGGAATTCCGTCTCAAAAAAAAAAAAAAAAAAAAAAGGAAGAAGGAAACTTAGACCTTAGACAATTCACCAATCACAAAAGTAACTCTATTAAAAAGTGGGCAAAAGATATGAACACAGACACTTTTTAATAGAAAACATACAAGTAGCTAATACTCACATGAAAAAATGCTCAACATCATTAATCACCAGAGAAATGCAAATCAAAACCACAATCAGATACTATCTCCTACCAGTCAGAATGGCTATTACTAAAAAGTCAAAAAATAATGGATGCCGGCAAGGCTGAAGAGAAAAGGGAATTCTTATCCATTGTCAGTGGGGATGCAAACTAGCTCAGGCACTGTGGAAAGTAGTTTGGAGATATCTCAAAGAACTTAAAACAGAACTGTCATTCGACTCAGCATTCCCATGACTATATATATACTCACAAGAAAACAAATCATTCTACCAAAAAGACACATATACTCATATGTTCATTACAGCACTATTCCTAAGAACAAAGACATGGAATCAATCTAGGTGCCCATCAATAGTAGATTGAATAAATAACATGTGGTGCATATACACCATGGACTGCTACACAGTAGTATAAGAAATAATGAAATCATGTCCTCTGCAGCAACATGAATGAAGCTGCAGACCATTATCCTAAGCAAATTAATGCAGGGACAGAAAACCAAATACCACATGTTCTTACTTATAAGTATAAGCTAAGCATTGGATACATCTGGACATAAAGATGGAACAACAGACACTGGGGACTACCAGAGTAGGGAGAGAGGGAGAGAGGCAAGAGATAAAAAACTACCTAGTAAGTACTATGCTCACTACCTGGGTAATAACATCATTCATACCTCAAATTTTAGCATCACATAATATACCCATGTAACAAATCAGCACATGTACCTCTGAAACTAAAATAAAAGTTGAAATTATAAAGAAAGTGGAGAATAAATTAGAATATTGTTTAAAATTGATTTACTTATTAAATATTAAAAATTTACAAAATTAAATAATGTATTTAGCAGATATTTAATGTCTACTTTTGCCAGGTTTTGCTGAATATTAGAAATGCAATAATACAAAAAAGTTCCTGCCCTAAGGGCAAAATGAACAATAAGCAAATAAATCTATAATTCTATGAGGGAATGAGCAACATTATTAAAAAAAAAAATCATGCTACGACCCTATAGTGGGTTGGGTCCAAAGGATGATTAGGCCAGCTTCATACCAATTTGGTTTCTTTATATCTAGGCCTTCTTGGGCAGTCTGGCCTACTCTGTCATAAACATTGTGGTGTTCACTAAGGACCCCTTACTGTCTTTCTCTGCCATCTCAACTTCTGTGGGAACCCAACTGAGAGTGAATTCAAGTTCTCTTCCACAAGGCTACGGGGCCATATGCATAATATGCATATCAAGGGATATATGTCTGGGTACAATTCTTATTATTCTGCATCATCTAATGAGAGATAAGAAGTTTTCTGAAGGTTGTATGGCATTTAGGAAGCAGTATTTCCAAGAGCATATAGACTATGTTACAGATAAGGAGATATTCAATTCTGGCACTGCACAAAAGGAAGGGCTGTAAGGACGTGACCTTATGTGCAATGACAAGGCAACTCTGAGTATGCATGAGTAGGATCTGTGGCTTAGAACAAAACAAAACGAAGCAATCCCAAACTAACCAATCACGTAATCCATGCTATCTGGAAAAAAGAAAAAAAAGTTTATTTCTACTTAAAACAAGAATCCCCAATCTTTACTACTAATTTTTACACTGATTGCTCTGTTTACTTGGCATTGTTTCTAAAAGAGATGACCCACCAAAGCACAATTTTGTAGCAATGGTTATACAGTGCATCTAATATAGGTACTTCCCCCTTACATTTCTGGAATCAACTTAATACTTAATTATGTTAGAAAGACATTTTATTCAAATTGTTGCCAAAAAGCATTTTCTTGTGAGGACTTTTCATGAACACATTATTTAAAGTATCAATTATTTACTGTACTTTCCATTACCTTGCTGTATTTTTCTTCATAGTACTTTATTTACTAGAAATTATATTTCTTTTCTGGTCATCTGTTTATTGTCATTCTTCCCCTCTAAAATTCAAGTTGCAACTGCTTTCTCTTATTCACCACTGTATACTCCAGCAGCTAGAATACTGGCTAGCACTATAAGTGACTAAATGAATCTTCATTATTAAAATATAGCAAAAAATCTGGTTACAAATACTGAAGTCATTTTGTTTAAAAAAGATATGAAACTGATTAATCATCAGTTTAAGTATAAATGAAAAATCACAACAAATACACTGTCATACTATATTGTCCTTCTGTTAATAACTCTTATTATTCTCTTAGTGGGAACTGACAAAGAGTGGGAATTGTGCTGCTCTCTATTTTCTTTTTTGCTCCTTGGTTTTATGTTACTCATTAAAATGTGTCTTTTACCAGGTGTCAATCTAAATTCCCATCATCTTGCTGTTATTTTCAATCTTGCATTTTATTATTGGCCAATATATTTAAGGCACATAGATTTCCTGATTTATAAGAAGCTTGTTGATTTTTTCCTTGTTTCACACATTTGTCAGTCCAAAAATATGGAAAAAGTGACTCTCATGATGTGTATTTTCCTGATACTTTGAGAAACATATATATGGTTGCATAACATATGATATATATGAATATAAATAAATATATATATATACACACACACACACTTACCCAAAGCTTCTTCCAACAACATTCCTACCACATCGATATTAAGAGTATGTGTTTGGGTGAAACCCCGTCTCTACTAAAAATACAAAACATCAGCCGGGCATGGGGGCGGATGCCTGTAGTCCCAGCTACTCAGGAGGTTGAGGCAGGAGAATGGCGTGAACCCGGGAGGCTGAGCTTGCAGTGAGCCAAGATTGAACCACTGCACTCCAGCCTGGGCGACAGAGTGAGACTCCATCTCAACAACAACAAAAAAAAAAATTATGTGTTTGGAGCCAGATTGGCACTTACCAATTGATAAACACTTATTCTCTGTGCACGTCATTTTCCTCTGCACTAAAAAGATGATGAAGGCTCCCACCTCACAGAGAGTTGAGATCCTCAGTTGTCTTAAGAGTAACGTCAGTTAATGAAAATAAAATTTTTATAATGGTGATAGACATGCAGTAAAAGGTTAATGTTGGGAGACAACTCAACAAAGATCTCTTGTTTCTACACATCTGTGAGCAGAAACACAGTTTTCTTCCAGACTACTGTTTTTCAAGAATATTTGTAGAGTAAACAGTCCTGGAAGATATCTTCTCCATCCTGAAAAAGGGGCAGATTTCTTTACTGTCTATAAAATAAAGACAATGTCTCCATGTAGAGCAAAGCTTTAGCAGGCTTGCTGAAGCTCATTATGAAGACTGGGTTCCCTTAGACTGGGGTTCTTCAGTTGCAATGCAAATACACTGTGAATACTGATATAATCTGGCCTTTTCTGTTTTTTCACGGGAATTGGGGCTTGGAGAATAGGTGCAAGGAAATAGTGGTATTCTGGCTGCTACGAATGCTGTGAGTAGTAAACTCTTTGCTGTATCTGACCCACAAGTCCCATGCCTTCTAGCACTCATGAAAATACGGCAATATACCTTTCAAGCTGGCAAGTAAGTCTCGTCAGAGTTCTTTATACTCAGCAATATTATTAATATTATGTTTTTTCCTAGGTAGTATATAATTTCCAACTTTGAGCAAGAAAAATGATTTTGAGATGACAACCTGGATAATTTATCCATTCATCATAAAACATCTCCCTTTCACTTCTTAAATCCCTGCACCCCTCCTAACATTCACTAAAAAAATACAGCCCTTGTTGGAGGACCTTCTCCTAAAAACAAGTCACATGCTGGCTTCTGTTGTTTTCCAATTTCCTACAAGCTACATATCAAACACCTTACTTACAGTCTATTTTCTATTTCTGTAAATTGAATCACTTTCAATTTATCCGGAATTTGTAGTCTTCCAGGAGACTTTTTTCTTTCTTTCTTTCTTTTTTCACTTTATAATCTCTGCTGCTTTAAATTTGTGCTTTACATTCTTTCATTCTCAAACCACGTGATTCTTTACTCAAAATACCTTACCTTCAGGTGTTTGAAATATTCAGCAAAGCAAAATATAGCTAAGGGTTGCATGTTTCTGTCCACTACCCGAGTGATGGTGCATGAACAAAGTCAGCAATGTTGATATTCCAGGATGTCTTAAAATGTAACTTTTGTTTCTCCATTTGATTTTACTCACTTCCTGATTTATAGTGAAAAAGTCTCAAAACATTTTGCAAAAGTGGTTCAAATTTAAGCAATTCAGTAATTTTCTTATAAGTTATGTTACCCTTCACAACAGCATTTATAAGACTATCTCCTATAGTGTTTCCAGTATAATAAACTATAATAAGGATTACCATAACCTATGGCTTCAGCAGCAGTTTATTGAGCTGTTTAGTAAACATAACTCAGCATGTTTAAGGTTTTTGACATGTTACCAAAACCAGTGTTTTAAAATCACTAGTTAATTTTGAGTTATGTATTAATATTATGCTAATGATATAAATTATTGTAAAATTAAAACAGCCCATTTTGTTACTCTTATTATTACTAATGTATTTATTTTTGTTGGGTTTGAATTTAAAAACAAATTTAGGATCAGAATCATAGCATTTGTAAAGATAGGGTTGCCCCAGTATTACTTAGTGTTGATCTGAAGAACAAAAGTGAAAGACTTCACAAATTTGTGTATCTCCCCACTAACACCACTTACATTTTACACAAACAGAAATCCCATATCTTATGAAAACATAAGCAAAACACACATGTACACATACACACATACACACCACAAACACCATGACAACTCTCTTGGAAGTAACAGAAAAACAAAAAAGAAGAAACATGTCTGAAGATTTACAGGGTATATAATGTTCAATTCTGTTTCATGGACAAAATATGTAGTACCCAGCATATTATTACAGAAACCAGGGCAATCTGGCAAGTTTTCTAGGGTAGCTATTGAGCCAAGTGAGTCCTTTGGGGAATTAAGAGGTGATTTTTGCTGCCAAACGTTCTTTGCTTAAGAATTAATTGCTCAAGGTGTTTAGTTCTCACTTGGTTTTATTGTAATATATAACGTACTATACAGGAGCCTATATTCTACATCCCAGGTTTCTAAACCTACAACCGGGGTGAGGATGCTGTTCTCCCTCATTAGAATTGGAGAACTCTTCATCATTCCTCTTCATTCTCTGGGTCCCCTGCCTTTACAAACTTTTTTTGGTTAGCAATGTAGATATTTTTTAATGTATTTTCAGACAATTAAACTTAACATTTTGAGCTAACATTCTTCTCTAAAATGCTGTCGTGGATTTTACATAAGTAATTAGAAAAAATATACATACACACAAATGCAAAATCTACATATATGTGTTAGTAGATATAGTTACTAACACAAATAACTGTTTCACTTTATAATTCTCACATAAAACAATTTAGCATCAAAAACAATATTTTTTCAGAGTTTTAGAATGAGAGATGAATTCATTAGACAGTATTATGGGTAGAAAATGCATGGAGATTCAGAGGACCTCCAAAACATAAGGATTTTTCCCTTCATTTCCCTTTACCCTGTCACTTCTTTCTACCAAACTGAAAAAAATATATCACTAATTATTTACAAAACCAGAATTTTTCATTTAAATGATCTACGTTAATATTCGTAACAACCTTATGAAGTATGTAATTCTTACACATGAGGAAGTTAAGTCTCAATGAGCTGTTATAATTTAAACAATGATTTTGAGGCAGAAGCAGGATTCCATTAGTCTATTGTGTCTGACTTTAGAAGGCATAATCTATCAATGGCCAAATATTGGGAAATATTATTATTACAATATATTACATGCAGTGTTTCCTAGAAAGAATTTTTATTTTTTTCTCTCTAAACTAATAACAAAAGGTGAAGTCATGCTACAGAGGGTGAGAATGGAAAAAAGTAGAAATAGGGTTTCAAAGATTTTGGATATCTTCAATTTAAATGATTTTTAAAAATATGTCAGTATTTCCTGTCATTTTAAAATTTTATTTCATATTTGGATAGGCATTGGCTCTGGATTTAAGTAGTCTGAGCATCTGCCATAACTCCTTACATACTACCTGTGTGACCTGAGACTAGTTACTTAAAATCCTTTAATCTGAGTGGCTTCATATTTCCAACATGGAACTAAGAGTTGTTCTGTCTTCATCGAATTGTGCAGAGAATTAAATGAGATGATGTGTGTGAATTGTTGGCACAGTGTTCCTCACAAAGTAAACACTCAATACATGTTTCCTATTGATATTTTTCTATATGTTAAAACTATTATTTTATTCATCCATCATTATTAGTATGAATGCAAGTGAAAGATTATTTCAATCAGCATTCTGTGGCAGGTATATATTTTGCTTTAACTAGACTTCAGCCAGTCTCGCCCTTTCTGGGGGTTTAGAATTCAGACTTCTAGACTGAATTGTCTCTTGTGGTTCTTGAATGCTTTTATCTTCTAGTGTGAGTAATCATGTGTGACTCCTAGTACCTAAATCTATAAATCAGTAACATCAGTAAACTTTTATGAGGGGTAACAGTTTCGTAGTACATATGGTTAAAAAAATGTTTTATTTATCTTCTTAAGGACACCTTTTCATTCCACTTAAAGTATATGCTAATAATAGAAAAATTGCAAAATTATCTGTAGAAGTATAAGATAAAAGAAATAACCTGTATTCAAACTACTCAGAGATAAAGATTATTAGCATTTGGTTTTAATTTCTTCGAGGCTTCTTGCTTTACATTGTATATAATTCTGTATTCTAAGAAGTATAAAGTATGGGCCTACTGCTTTCTTTTTTAAATATACCTAGCATTTACTCAAAACAAAGTCCTAAGTGCTTAAATATACATTACCCACACTGAGTCCTAACCTATTACTTTACCAATTTTTATTATGGGAGATAATAAAAGTACATAAAACATATGCACAGCTTAAACAAAAATTATAAATATAACATTCATTTAATAACTACCATCCAAGTAAAAAAGTAGAATATGGTTCACATCCCAGAAACTTCCCTAAATACCTCTCCCTCATCAAATTCTTCTCACTTCTCTTCTCCCAGAGAAACCATTATCGTGACTTTTGTGCTAGCAACTTCCTTGCTTTTCCCTCATATTTTTATTTCCTTATGGATATGCAATAAGTCCAGTGCCAAGAATAGTGAATAATTGGAGATTTTACCTTATTTGCAATCTAAGTTAGAATGCCATAATTTCATGGATGCTAGCACAAAACCCAAGACTTCTGAGTCAGAGACAAAGGATAATTTATTAATCACAGCAATAACAATAGCCAGAGAATTAACATTTGCACAAGTTTCCTAAGTTCCTTTATCCACAGGGGCACTCAAAGAGGGCCAGATGACATTCACACCTGTAGTGACTGCATTACAGGCAAGTATGCCTGATTTTTGTCCCAGAAGACGTTATCATGAATATATGGGAAAGCAAACAAACCTTTCTTTTGTTAGGCGGTGGTGGCAGAATGGAGACAGTATCTCTAGCTTTCATGTCTGTTTGGAAAGGTATTCTAAAACAAAGGAAGTCAGTGCCTCTGTTTAAAAGTCTTGGAGAAAAACGTGAGAAACCTGTAGTCAGTAGTCATCTAACAGACAGCACCCTTTGTTGAAAAGTCAGGTCTTTTCTTAATTATCTGGAAGTATGTGTCCCTGGAATACATCAAGCATCCTTATATGTCTGCATAATTTTCTGGATAGCATTTTTTCTATTGGTTTATCTAACTCAAAGCATTATGTTATCTTAACTGTTACATCATGTTAATAAAAATTATCTACCTCAGAGCATTACCACATATGTTAATTACTATATTTTAAGTCTTCATATATGTTCTGGAAAATCCACACTTCCTGTTACTCTACTAGAATTTCTTGGCTACTATTAACTTTAAACTTCTACAAATTTCCTCATGAAAGTCTTGCGCATTAATTGCCTGAATTATTAATAAGTGTATCTTATTGTGCACTAAATAGTGTCACGCGCGTCCATGTGAAGAGACCACCAAACAGGCTTTGTGTGAGCAATAAAGCTTTTTAATCACCTGGATGCAGGTGGGCTGACTCCGAAAAGAGAGTCAGTGAAGGGAGATG
>NW_012098432.1:1937480-1941813 GCF_000951045.1 Mandrillus leucophaeus | reverse complement strand
TTTCACTTCTTTTGTGATTCTTCAGTTACTTCAGATCATCTGGATGTATACGTGCAAGTCACAGGGGATATGATCGCTTAGCTTGGGCTCAGTGGCCTGACATTCCTGTCTTCTTATTTATTAATAAGAAAAATAACATAAAATAGTGTTGAAGTGTTTGGGCAGCGAAAATTTTCGTGGGGTGGTACGGAGAGAGAATGGGCAATATTTATTAGGGCTGCTTGGAGCAGGATTGGGGTGGGGTGGGAACCTAGAGTGGGAGAGATTAAGCTGAAGGAAGAATTTTTGGTAAGGGGCGATATTGTGGGGTTGTTAAAAAGAGCATTTGTCATACAGAATGATTTCAGTTCTTTTGCATTTGCTGAGGATTGTTTTATGTTTGATTCTGTGGACAAACCCTCATGACACAAGTTTACCTATGTAACAAACCTGCACATGTACCTCTGAACCTAAAATAAAAGATTTTTTTAAGAGTTGCCTATGCAAAAAATAAAAAAGACAATATAACATGCTCCTGAATCACTTCTGGGTAAGTAAAATTAATCCAGAAATCAGGAAGTTCTTTGAAACTAATAAGAACAAAGATACAACATACTAGAATCACTGGGATACAACGAAGGCAGCATTAAGAGGAAAAATTATGGCAATAAAAACCCACATCAGAAAGTTAGAAAGATCTCAAATTAACAAGCTAACATCACAACTGAAAGAGTAAGAGAAGCAAGAAGAAATCAGCCCCAAAGTTAGCAGAAAAGAAATAAACAAAATCAGAGCTGAACTGAAGGAAATTAAGACACAAAAACCATTCAAAATATCAACAAATCCAGGAATTTGTTTATTCGAAAAAATTAACAAGATAGGCCACTAGCTAGACTAACAAAGATGAAAAAAGAGAAGATTCAAATAAACACAATTAGAAATGACAAAAGGGATATAACCACTGACTCCACAAAAATAAAAACAACCATCAGAAACTACCACAAACACTTCTATGCACAAACAAACAAAAACAAACAAACAAACAAACTAGAAGACATGGATAAATTTCTGGAATAATATACCCTCCCAAGACTGAACTATGAAGAAATTGATTCTGGACCAGACTGGCAATGAGCTCCACCAGTAATAAATAGTAATAAAAGCCCAGGGCCAGATAAAAAGACAGTGGAATTCTACCAATGTACACAGAAGAGCTGGCACCATTCCTACTGGAACTATTCTGAAAAGTAAGGAGGGGGGACTCATTCCCAACTTACTCTATGAGGCCAGCATCATCCTGATACCAATGTGGCAGAGATACATCGGAAAATAAACAAACAAACAAAAACAGTAACTTTCAGACCAATATCCTTGATGAGCCTTGATGCAAAAATCCTCAACAAAATACTGGCAAACCAAATCCAGCAGCATATCAAAAAGCTAATCCATCATGATAAGTAGGCTTCATCCCCAGGGTGCAAGTTTGATTCAACATGAACAAAACAATAAATGTGATTTATCACATAAACAGAACCAAATACAAAACCACATGATTCTGTCAATAGATACAGAAAAGGCTTTCAATAAAATCCAAAATCCCTTCACATTAAAAATGCTCAACAAAGTATGTACTGAAGGAACATAACTCAAAATAATAAGAACCATCTATGACAAACCAACAGCAAACATCATATTGAATGGGCAAAAGCTAGAAGCAATCTCCTTAAAAACTGGCACAAGACAAGAATGTCCTCTCTTACCACTCCTATTCAACATAGTATTGGAAGTCCTGGCCAGAGCAATCAGGCAAGAGAAAAACATAATGGAAATCAAAATAGGAAGAGAGAAAGCCAAATTATCCCTCTTTGTAGATGACATAATTCTATGTCTAGAAAATTCCATAGTTTTGGCCCAAAAGCTTCTTCAGCTGATAAACAACTTCCAGCAAAGTTTCAGGACACAATATCAGTGTACAAAAATCACTAGCACTCCTATACACCAACAGCCAAGCTGAAAGCCAAATCAGAAATGTAATCCCATTCATAATTGCTGCAAAAAGAATAAAATATCTAAGAATACAGCTAACAAGGGAGGTGAAAGAGCTCTACAGTGACAATTGCAAAACATTGCTCAAAGAAATCACAGATTACACAAACAAGTGGAAAAACATTCCATGCTCATGGATAAGAATAAATATTAAAATGGCCATATTGCCCAAAGTAATTCACAGATTCAATGCTATTCCTATCAAACTACCAATGATATTCTTCACAGATCTAGAGAAAAACATTTTAAAATTCATATGGAACCAAAAAAGAACCCCAATAGCCCAGGCACTCCTAAGAAAATAGAACAAAGCTTAAGTTATCATGTTACTCAATTTAAAACTGTATTATATTTTTAATGTGCTGTTAAATTTAGTTTGCAAGTATTTTGAGGATTTTTGCATGTATGTTAATCAGATTTATTAGGCTGTAGATTTCTTTTTTGATGTGTCCTTCACTGATTTTGGTATCAGAATGATACTGGCCTCATAGAATTCGTTAGGGAGAATGTCCTCTTCTTTGGTTGTTTAGAACTGTTTCAGGAGGATTGGTATTCATTCTTCTTTGTACACTGAAATAATTTGGCTGTGAATACATACGTTCTTGGTCTTTTCTTTGTTGGGAGATTCTTTTTTAATTGCAGGTTCAATCTTTTGAGTCATTATTGGTCTGCTCAGGTTTTCTATTTCTTTCTGATTGAACCTTGGTTTGTGGTATGTTTCCAGGGATTTATCTGTCTTTTGTAGGTTTTCAAGTTTGTGGGTGTACAGTTGTGCACAATAGTTTGTGTTTGTTTTTTTTATTTCTGTGGCATCAGTTGTAATGCCTACTTTTTTATTTTTGGTTTTGTTTAGGTGGGTCTTCCTTCTTGTCTTGGTTATACAAGCTAAGAGTTTATTAATTTTATCTTTCTGAGGAGCCAATTTTTCATTTCATTAACGCTTTGCATTATCTATTTCATATAGTTCTCCTCTCTGATTTCTGTTATTTCTTTCCTTCTGCAAATTTTGTTAGACTTGTTCTTGCTTTTCTAGTTCCTTGTAAAGAAGTGCATCATTACATTGTTAATTTGTAATCGTTCTACTTTTTTGATATAGGCATTTAACACTATAAACTTCTCACTTAGCATTGGTTTTGCTATATCCTACAGTTTTGATGTATTGTGTTTCCATTTTCATTTATTTTCAAAATTTTATTTCCATCTTAATTTCTTTGTTGACTCAATGATCATTCAGGAGCATGTTATTTTATTTCCATGTCCTTGTATAGTTTCCAGTTTCTTTTGGTATTAATTTCCAGTTTTATTTCACTGTGGTCTGAGAAGATATTTGACATGATTTTGTTTTTTTAATCTATTGAGACTTGTTTTGTGTCCTAACATATGGTCCATCTTGTAGAATGTTCCACATGCTGATGACAAAGTGTATAATGTTCTACAAATACATGTTAGGTCCATTTGGTCTAAAGTCCAATTTAAGTTCAATGTTTTTTCTGTCTATATAATCTGTCTAATGCTGTGAGTAGGGCGTTAAATTCTCCTACTACTACTATTATTATTTTTTTGTCTATCTCATTCTTTGGTAATATTTGTAAATCCGGGTCCTGCAATCTTGGATGCATATATATTTAGAATCATTAATATCCTCTTATTGAATTTATCCTTTTATCATTATATAATGACCTTTTTATCTTTTTTCACTTTTTTTGAGTTAAAGTTTGTATTATCTGATATAAGTATAGCTACTCCTACTCACTTTTGGTTTCTGTGTGCAAAGAGTATCTTTTTCCACCCCTTTTCCTTAAATTTCTCTTTCTATATTTTACAAGTAAGGTGAGTTTCTTAAATGCAGCATAAAGTTTGATTATGTGTTTTAATCCATCCAGGCAGTCTATATCTTTAAAGTAGGACATTTAATCAGTTGACATTCAGGGTGTGAGATTTTTATATGTGAGATTTTGTTTCTGTCTTATTGTTAACTGTTTTCCAGTTGTTTTATAAAATCTTTGTTTTTTTTCTGTATTTGTCATTGTGGTTTGGTAAAATTCGGTACTGGTGCCATTTGATTCCTATCACTTCCTCCTTTGTGTGATAGCTTTACCAAATAGTTTTATACTTTCATATTTTCTCATTATAGTAAAATTTTCCTTTGGTGTACCACTTTAAGACTCCATTGAGGCCAGGCTCATGTCTGTAATCCCACCACTTTGGGAGGCCAAGGCAGGTGGGTCACCTGCAGTCAGGAGTTTCAGACCAGCCTGGCCAACATGGTGAGACCCCATCTTTACTAAAAATACAAAAATTAGCTGGG
>NW_012098432.1:1933420-1935920 GCF_000951045.1 Mandrillus leucophaeus | reverse complement strand
GAGGAGGTAATGGTAGGGTATTAATTCCCAAGCTCAGGCCTTTGGGAGGAGTGCTTGTGTGAACCAGGTAATAGATTGGGTTGTATACTCCTCAGGACCCTGGAACTTGCATTGTGTCTTGGGGTATGAGGTGAATCGCTTACAGCCTACTGGGCAATCCTGCACCCAGGTCCCCCAGTGGCAAGTGCATGCACCAGCCATGAGGGGTGGGGATGGGGAAATGCTCAGGCCCCTGGCAGAATTACTGGGTGACTAGCAACAACCACTGTGCTAGGATCTTGCAATTGGGAGGGTAGGACCAGTCCAAAGGGTCACAGGATTGGCCAGTGTGTAGGGGCCTTGCATCCTTCTCATGTCCTTGTCCTGGAGGGGCTCACTCCCCAGTCTGACTGCCACAGGCAATCCAGCTCTTCCATGAGACCCAACAGCTTATGCTTAGCCCACAACTCAGCCCCAGACCATAGGACCTCTTGCCAAGCTCAACACCAAGCCTCCATGGCAACTCTCATCCTATTCAAGTCACAGGGGCGCTACCTCCTTTCAGGGCCACCAGCCACAGTCCACACCATGTTCACTTCTCAGTCCTAGTTGAAGGATCATACCCCACACACATGGCTCAGTTCTGCAAGCAGCAGCCTGAGTTTTCCCAATGCTTAGGGCTGGTGCTGTTGGTTTCCAGGACCACAAATAGTCTATTAAAAGCTAGGATGAAGAATGGCATCTTGCTGTAGCAACTTAGGTTTCAGAAAAGGCATGGGATCCATGGCCTCTTCCTTCCCTGGAGCAGTTCTTACTCATAGTCTCTTGGTCACTTTCTAAATTAGATTCAGGATTTGGGAGGGTCAAGGTTCTCTCTGGTAGCCTGGATTGCAATATTCCCCATTGCAAAAGTGGACTGCAGAAAAACTCTGACTCACCTTCTCCCACAATGGGGAGCCACTCTTAGTTCCCAGCCAGTACTGGCCAGGCAAGTCTCCAGTTTTCTTTCTCCTTCCTACCTTTTCATCTTTCTTGTCTATTTTCTGCTGAACTCCTATGTTCCCTCTTGGATAATGCATTCAAATTATGATTGTGCACACGCTATATTGGTTCTTCTAAGTAGACGGGGTGTGTTTGAAATGCTTCTAGTCAGCTATACTGGAAAAAAAAAACTGGAATAGTATTTTTTATTATGTATTACTTAGTGTGAATGGGCTTTGTTTTCCTTTCAAATTATCTTTTTGAATTTTGTAGCAAAATTACAGTAGGCTAACAACATTAATTGGAGTATTGTTTCTTTCCAACTATCAGAAAAAGTTTCCATGAACATTAAAATATGTATTCCCTTAATTATTGGTAGAATGAATCAAAGTTGAAGTCTAATTCTGGTAGTTTATTTATGTACTTTTAAAACATTACTTCAATGTATTTTTTATTACGATTATTCAAGTTTCTGTTTCTTTTTGTTTCAGTCTGATAACTTTTTATTTGTTTAGTTGTTTGTGGTTAACTTGGTGTCTAAGAAGAGAGTCTAAATGTAAATTCCCTTGTTTAAATCTGAGTTCTGCCATTTATTAGCTGTATGATATTGGTCAACATATTTAACTGTTCTATGATCAGTAAATCTAAAATATGTTCTGTCTTACATTGCTGGTAGGAATGTATACTGTACAAAACACTTTATCAAACCTCTTTATAGCTTGCTAAAACTCAACTAAAATTACAGACATGTATACATGTATATATATGTTATTTTATATATATACACACACACATGCTTTACTTAATGATAGGGATTGATTCTGAGGAATGTGTCATTAGGCAATTTCATCATTGTGTAAACATCATAGAATGTACTTACACAAACCTAGATAGTGCAGCCTACTACATGTCCAGGCTATATGGTATAATCAATTGCTCCTATGACAACCTCATCCAGTATGATACTGTACTAAATACTGTAGGTAATTGTAACACAATGGTAAATAATTTTGTATGTAAATATACAAAAGGTAATGCTACATCACTAGGCAATGGAATTTCTTAGCTCCATTGCAAGCTTATGTGGCCACCTGTGCATATGTGGTCCATTGTTCATGAAAATGTTCTTATGTGGTGCACAGTCAGAACGTGTGTGTGTATATATATACATATTCAGAAGAATGTTCAAAAGAGCTTCATTTATGATAGAATAATAGTTAAATCATTCTAAGTATAATCACTACTGAAGTAAGTTAAAAAATGCAGAATATTTATAAAATAGAACAGTAAACAGCAAAAGAAAACAACACAGTAATAAATATAGAATGGATGCATCTCGATCATAGTGAGAAGCTAGATACAAAGAGTAAAAATCATTAATTTATTTACCTTATTTCCAAACAACCCAAATTAACTTCTGATGATAGTTGTATAGTTGTCAGACTAGTAATTACCCTTTGAAGGAGATACTGACTGGAAAGGGACACAAGAAAACATTCTGGAATGTTGAAAGCATTCTAATTTTTTTTTTTTTTTTTTT
>NW_012098432.1:1928647-1931635 GCF_000951045.1 Mandrillus leucophaeus | reverse complement strand
TCCATTGAGGCCAGGCTCATGTCTGTAATCCCACCACTTTGGGAGGCCAAGGCAGGTGGGTCACCTGCAGTCAGGAGTTTCAGACCAGCCTGGCCAACATGGTGAGACCCCATCTTTACTAAAAATACAAAAATTAGCTGGGTGTGATGGTGGGCACCTGTAATCCCAGATACTTGGGAGGCTGGGGGAGGAGAATTGCTTGAACCCGGGAGACGGAGGTTGCAGTGAACCGAGATCGTGCCACTGTACTCCAGCCTGGGTGACAAGAGTGAAATTCTATCTCAAAAAATAATAAATAAATAAAAAGACTCCATAGAGAACTTCTTTTATGGTGATAAATTCTTTCAGTAATTTCTTGTCTAGGAAAGACATTTTTTCTTCTTCATTTGTGAAGCTTAATCTTAGCAGATATAAAAGTAATGGCTGACTTTTTTTTTTTTTTTTTCC
This sequence comes from Mandrillus leucophaeus, assembly GCF_000951045.1. Taxonomy (NCBI): domain Eukaryota; kingdom Metazoa; phylum Chordata; class Mammalia; order Primates; family Cercopithecidae; genus Mandrillus; species Mandrillus leucophaeus. Next base: position 1,931,188 of record NW_012098432.1, on the reverse strand, counting down.
TTTTCAGCACTTTGAATATATCATCACAGTCCCTTCTTGTCTTCAAGTTCTGCTGTGAGGTCCACTGTTAGTCTGATAGGACTTCCCTTTCAAGTGACTGGACACGTTTTTGTATTTTGTTTTATTTTGTTTCCAAATTCGCTCTTTGGAAAGTCTAATTACAATGGGTCTTAGCAAAGTCCTATTTGTATTTTATTTTCACGGCATCACTTAGCCTCCTCTATCTGGATGTCTAAATATTTTGCTAGACTTAAAAAGGTTTTCATCTATTAGTTTGTTAAATAGATTTGCTAAAGGTTTTGATTTCTTTGCCCTTGGAGATACTGATAATTCAAACATTTAGTTGTATTATGTTGTCCCAAATGTCTCAAATGTTTTGTACATTTTCATTCTTTGTTCTTTATTTTTGTCTAACTTTATTATTTCAGAGGTCTGTATTCAAATTCTGTAAATCTTTATTCTCTGGGTGTGTTGTTCAACCTTTCAAATCTATTTTGTATTTCCCACAATGAATTATTAAGTTCCATAATTTGCTGTATATTTTTAAATCTATCTCTTTAGTAAATTTCTCATTCATACATTGAATCATTTTTCTAATTTCTTTGAACTGGTTTTAGATTCCACACATTTCTCATTGAGCTTATTTAAAATCAATATTTTGAATTACTTATCTGGAATGTTGAGAGTGTCCTTTTGGTTAAGATCCGTTGCCGGAGAATTACTGTGCTCTCTGAGGGTGTCATATCATCTTATTTTTTCACATTTCCTGTATCTTTATTTTTCTATATGTCTGGCATTTAGTCAAAACCACATTCAAAACTTCTTCCTAGTTTTAAATTTAGTTTTGTTTTGGGGGGGCCCTTTTGCACTGTTTCTTGAAGATGTGACGATCATGTTATGACTATGAAGCCCTGTTGGCTTTGCTTCTGTGAATGCAGTAATGGAGTCTCTGTATGATTTTTTAAAAAGCTATATATAGCATGAAATCTATGGTTTTCTCAGTGTGTTAGGGTGTGGTTACTGGTGGAGGCTCTGGTGAAGCTGTGCTGAGGACTGAAATGCCAGATGGATCTATCTTCAGGTTTTAGCAGTGGCAGTTGTAGATAAGCATGTATTTTATTGTGCCCTGCGTCAGTGTACACTGGCATGTATGTTGCTGGTTCCAGGCAAGTCAATTATTGGTCTTTGGGTAGCTTTCTTGGATGTTGTTTGTAGTAGTGTGTACCAGGTTGATGAGAAAGTTCCCAAGGTTTTGGGCAGCAAATGTGGCATGATGATGGCAGTAGAAGGATGAGAGGCTTTTCTGGTTCCTAAGTACTATGCACTTGTATTGGCAGTGGTTGCAATGAGCTGCGTAGGACAACTTACAGACCAGCAGGCAGCATTTGCAGGTAGTAGCCACCTGAGGAGGTAATGGTAGGGTATTAATTCCCAAGCTCAGGCCTTTGGGAGGAGTGCTTGTGTGAACCAGGTAATAGATTGGGTTGTATACTCCTCAGGACCCTGGAACTTGCATTGTGTCTTGGGGTATGAGGTGAATCGCTTACAGCCTACTGGGCAATCCTGCACCCAGGTCCCCCAGTGGCAAGTGCATGCACCAGCCATGAGGGGTGGGGATGGGGAAATGCTCAGGCCCCTGGCAGAATTACTGGGTGACTAGCAACAACCACTGTGCTAGGATCTTGCAATTGGGAGGGTAGGACCAGTCCAAAGGGTCACAGGATTGGCCAGTGTGTAGGGGCCTTGCATCCTTCTCATGTCCTTGTCCTGGAGGGGCTCACTCCCCAGTCTGACTGCCACAGGCAATCCAGCTCTTCCATGAGACCCAACAGCTTATGCTTAGCCCACAACTCAGCCCCAGACCATAGGACCTCTTGCCAAGCTCAACACCAAGCCTCCATGGCAACTCTCATCCTATTCAAGTCACAGGGGCGCTACCTCCTTTCAGGGCCACCAGCCACAGTCCACACCATGTTCACTTCTCAGTCCTAGTTGAAGGATCATACCCCACACACATGGCTCAGTTCTGCAAGCAGCAGCCTGAGTTTTCCCAATGCTTAGGGCTGGTGCTGTTGGTTTCCAGGACCACAAATAGTCTATTAAAAGCTAGGATGAAGAATGGCATCTTGCTGTAGCAACTTAGGTTTCAGAAAAGGCATGGGATCCATGGCCTCTTCCTTCCCTGGAGCAGTTCTTACTCATAGTCTCTTGGTCACTTTCTAAATTAGATTCAGGATTTGGGAGGGTCAAGGTTCTCTCTGGTAGCCTGGATTGCAATATTCCCCATTGCAAAAGTGGACTGCAGAAAAACTCTGACTCACCTTCTCCCACAATGGGGAGCCACTCTTAGTTCCCAGCCAGTACTGGCCAGGCAAGTCTCCAGTTTTCTTTCTCCTTCCTACCTTTTCATCTTTCTTGTCTATTTTCTGCTGAACTCCTATGTTCCCTCTTGGATAATGCATTCAAATTATGATTGTGCACACGCTATATTGGTTCTTCTAAGTAGACGGGGTGTGTTTGAAATGCTTCTAGTCAGCTATA
>NW_012098432.1:1857568-1927487 GCF_000951045.1 Mandrillus leucophaeus | reverse complement strand
TGTCGCCCAGGCTGGAGTGCAGTGGCTCTCCAGCTCACTTGCATCTCAGCTCACTGCAAGCTCCGCCTCCCGGGTTCACACCATTCTCCTGCCTCAGCAGCATTCTAAATTGTAATCTGCATGGTGGTTACATAAGTACTGACATAAGTAAAAAAAAATAGCTGTACACATTAAATTCATGAACTTGCCATTTGTAAAATGTACCTCAAAAACAGATAATTGACAGGAGGTAGCTGATTAGATAAAGTCTATAGAAATTGTATTGTGAAAACAAAATATTTTAATCAGTAAAATTACAACATCCCTAATCTGTCCTCTCTCCTGCCCTGTCCAATACATAGCCACTAGCCATGTGTGGCTATTTAACTTTAAATTAGCTAAAATTATAGAAAAATAAAAATTTAGATCCTCGGTTGCTACAGCCACATTTTAAATGTTCAGTAACCACATGTATGTGGACAGCATTTTTGGCAACACAGTTTACAGTATGTTTTTTTTTTATTAGAGAGAGCTCTATATAAACAACATTTGCCCTCAGCTTTTGTAATCATTTATATTCTGAAGAAAGCAAAATACATGAATATTTAGTAAAAGATATACTAAAATAAAATGATGAATACTAACTTCCTTTTTAAAAAAAATTGAGACAGGTTCTGACTCTGTTGCCCAGGCTGGAGTGCAGTGGTGTGATCATAGCTCACTGCAGCCTTGAACTCCTAGGCTCAAGCAATCCTCCTGTCTCAGCCTCCTAAGTAGCTGGAACAACAGATGAAGGCCAACACTCCTAGCTAATTTTTGTACATTTTGTAGAGGCAGGGTCTCACAATGTTGCCCAGACTGGTCTCAAATTCTTGGGCTCAAGTGTTCCACCTGCCTCGGTCTCCCAAAGTGCTGGGAATACAGGCCTGAGCCACTATGCCCAGACAAATACTAATTTCTTATTACTAGCATGTTTTCACAAAATAACCTTGGGTATTGTTTTTATAAAACTATGTCATTTTATTCTGTTTTCTTGAGGAGCATTTCTAATTTGCTCATGTCACTTGTGATGGTTAATGGATGCAAAGTATTGATCTTGGGTGTGTCTGTGAGGGTGTTGCCAAAGGAGATTAACATTTGAGTCAGTGGACTAGGGAAGGCAAACCCACCCATAATTAGTTTGGCACCACCTAATCAGCTGCCAGCGAATACAAAGCAGGCAGAAAAACATGAAAAGGCGAGACTGGCCTAGCCTCCCAGCCTACATCTTTCTTCCGTACTGGATGCCTTCTGCCCTGGAGCATCGGACTACAAGTTCTGCAGTTTTCAGACTTGGACTGGTTCCCCTTGCTCCTCAAGACAGCCTATTGTGGGACCTTGTGAACATGTAAGTTAATACTTAATTAAACTCACATTTATATATATATTTTTATATATATATATATCTCCTATTAGGTCTGTCTCTCTAGAGAACCCTGACTAATACAGATTTTGGCACCAGGAGTGGTTCTAGAGGAATAGAATACTAAGGATGGAGTTCTTTCACTGGTTTTGGGGTTGCTGGAGTTGGCTGCTTAATATGATTAGACCCCAAAATGCTAAGGACTTTACTTGTAATAGTATGGAGAACATTGGGAGACCTTGGCCTAAGCTATGCAAAATAAATGCATTTGACATTCCTGATTCACCACTTGTGAAAGGCAAGTTTAGTGACCCTATATATAATACCTTTGGTCATATGTGGAGAACCAAGGAGCACAATGAAGCTGGTTGGTTGCTCCTAAATTCAGTGGACAAAGTGATGATGAACTCAGGGATTCTGTCTCCTGGCTTCAAAATCAAATACTGAGTCTCAAATCTGCTACTATTACCCTGTGTGACAGTCTTATCTCCTGTAGAGAAAGAGCTGAAATTGTGGAAAGACAGAGACAGAAGCTCTTATCATGCGAGGGGCTGACCTGCAAATGAAAGGTGCATACACAACCTCACCAGGTGTCTACTGTTAAAGTAGAAGCATTGACTGGAAAAGAATGGAACCCTGCAACTTGGGATGGGAACGTGTGGAAGGACCCTGATGAAGCTGGGAACGCTGTTTGTAAACTTTGATGAACTTTTTGGCCAGAAGGAACAGCTTCGCCATCCCCAGTAGTCGCAACACTTCCTCCCTGACCCAGGCTGCCATCAGCCTTTCCACTTTTGTCTGAGGCAATAAACCCTGTGCCGCCTGAGGCAACAGAGATGGACTGCCCCGAGGTGGTTGTCAGGCAAGAAAATGTTGATTCTCCTCAGTAGCCACCCCTAACACCCCTGTTTGCTTTTACACCTATGACTAAAGTCCCGGCGGGCCCCTGGGGGTGAGTTTGAGAGTGCGACCCATGAGGAGGTGTGCTACCCCCAAAAAGAACTGTTTGAGTTCTCTGTATAAACAGCAATCTGGAGAACAGGCACGAGAATGGATATTAAGGGTATGGGATAATGGTGGAAGGAATGCAGAGTTGGATCAGGCTGAATTTATTGATTTGGACCCACTAAGTAGGAACTCTGCATTTAAAGTTGAAGCTCAAGAGTTAAAAACGGTTCTTAGTTTATTTGCTTAGTTAGCTGAAATATGTATTAAAAGATGGCCCACTGTGAGTGAGCTGGAAATGCCTGCTCTCCCTTGTTTTAATGTAGAGGAAGGAATCCAAAGGCTTAGGGAGATTGGGATGTTGGAGTGGACTAATCCCTTTAGAGCTACTCATTCTGGCTGGGAGGGGTTGAGGAGATATACCCTTCACTAATGCCTTGTGAAATAGATGTGTGAGGGCAGCACCTGCATCTTTAAAGAGCCCTGTAACTGCTCTTATCTGTATGTCAGATCTAATAGTGGGAACCACAGTCACTAGACCACAAAATTTAAATGCAATGGGAATAACTGAATCCCAAGGTGGCAGGGGCCACGTGGCGGTACTCAACTGTCAAAGGCAAGGTGGGTGCAGCTATCATAGTTGAAAGCAGAGACAAGGCAACAATTGGAATAGTCTGACTAGTGTAGAGCTCTGGCATTGGCTAATTAATCACGGTGTTACCAGAAGTGAAACTGATAGGAAGCCTACGGCATTCCTACCTAATTTATATAAAGAGAAAACTTCTAGGTCGAATGGACAAAAGACTAATTTGAATTATAAAAACAGAGAATCATGGCCTCTCAATCAATTTCCAGACTTGAGCCAGTTTACAGACCCAGAACCCCTTGAATGAAGGGGAGGCAGGGTCCCCTTGAGGAAGGATCCCACTATATTACGGACAATTTATACAGTGAATCTTTCTCCCATCCTTCCCTAAGGAGACCTCCGGCCTTTTATCAGGGTAACTGTGCACTGGGAAAGGCAAATGATCAGACATTTCAGGGACTACTAGACATTGGTTCTGAGCTGACATTGGTTCCAGGGACCCAAAACATCAAAGCGTCATTGTGGTGCTCCAGTTAAAGTAGTAGCTTATGAAGATCAGGTAATTAATGGAGTTTTAGCTCAGGTCCAACTTACAGTGGGTCCAGTGGATCCCCAGACTCATCTTGTGGTCATTTGCCCAGTTCCAGAATGCATAGTTGGCATAGACATACTTAGCAGCTAGCAAAACCTCCACATTAGCTCTCTGACTGGTAGGGTGAAGGCCATTATGGTGGGAAAAGCCAAATGGAAGCCATTAAAGCTGTCTCTACCTAGAAAAATAGTAAATAAAAAACAATATCACATCCCTGGAGGGATTGGGGAGATTAGTGCCACTATCAACAACTTGAAAGATGCAGGGGTGGTGATTCCCATCATGTCCCCTTTCACGTCTCCTATGCAGCCTGTGCAGAAGACAGACAGATCCTGGAGAATGAGAGTGGATTATCATAAGTTTAACTAAGTGATGACTCCAATTCCAGCTGCTGTACCAAATTTGGTTTCATTGCTTGAGGAAATTAACACATCTCCTGGTACCTGGTATGCAGTCATTGACTTGGCAAAAGCCTTTTTCTCCATTCCTGTCCTGAAGCTATCTGCCTATCTGCCTTCGGCTGGCAAGGCCAGCAGTATAACTTTACTGGCCTACCTCAGGGGTATGTCAACTCTCTGGCTTTGTGTCATCATCTTACTTGGAGAGAACCTGATTGCTTTTCGCTTCTGCAAGGTATCACACTGGTCCACTACACTGAAGACATTATGCTGATTGAATCCAGTGAGCAAGAAGTAGCAAACACCTTGGACTTATTGGTGAGACAATTATGTACCAGAGGATGGGAAATAAATCCCACTAAAATTCAGGGACCCTATACCTCAGTAAAATTTCTAGGGGTCCAGCGGTGCAAGGCTTGTCAAGATATTCCTTCTAAGGTGAAGGATAAGTTGCTGCATTTGGCCCCTCCTACAACCAAGGAAGGGACACAACAGCCAGTGGGCCTATTTGGATTTTGGAGGCAACACATTCCTCATTTGGGTGTGTTACTCTGGCCCATTTATCAAGTGACTGAAAAAGCTGACAGTTTTGAGTGGGGTCCAGAACAGGAGAAGGCTCTGCAACAGGTCCAGGCTGCTGGGCAAGCTGCTCTACCACTTGGGCCATACGACCCAGCAGATCCAATGGTGCTTGACGTGTCAGGGGCACGTAGGGATGCTGTTTGGAGCCTTTGGCAGGCCACCATAGGTGAATCACAGCGGAGGCCTCTAGAATTTAAGAGCAAGGCCCTGCCATCTTCTGCAGATAACTACTCTCCTTTTGTGATGGCTCTTGGCATGTTACTGGGCTTTGGTGGAAACTGAATGCTTGACTATGGGTCATAAAGTCGCCATGCAACCTGAATTATGCATCATGAACTGGGTGCTTTCTGAACCATCTAGCCATCAAGTGGGTCATGCACAGCAGCATTCCATCATCAAATGGAAGTGGCATATATGTGATCAGGCTCGAGCAAGTCCCAAAGGCACAAGTAAGTTACATGAGGAAGTGGCTCAAATGCCCATGGTCTCCATTCCTGCCACCCTGCCTTCTCTTTTCTAGCCTGCACTGATGGCCACATGGGGAGCCCTACAATCAGCAGACAGAGAAAGAGAAGACTAGGGCCTGGTTCACAGATGGTTCTGCACGACATACAGGCACCACCCGAAAGTGGACATTTGCAGCACTGTAGCACCTTTCCAGGATATCCCTGAAGGACAGCAGTGAAGGAAAATCTTCCCAGTGGGCAGAATTTTGAGCAGTGCCCGTTGTTGTGCAGTTTGCTGGAAGGAGAAATGGCCAGGTGTATGATTATATACTGATTTATGGGCTATAGCCAATGGTTTGACTGGATGGTCAGGAAATTAGAAGAAGCATGATTGGAAAATTGGTGACAAAGAAATTTGGGGAAGAAGTATGTGGATGGACCTCTCTGAGTGATCAAAAACCGTGAAGATATTTGTATCCTGTGTGAGTGCTCACCAATAGGTGACCTCAGCAGAGGAGGATTTTAATAATCAAGAGGATAGGATGACCCATTCTGTGGACACCACTCAGCCTCTTTCCCCAGCCACCCCTGTCATTGCCCAATGGGCCCATGGACAAAGTGGCCATGGTGGCAGGGATGGAGGTTATGCATGGGCTCAGCAACATGGACTTCTACTTACCAAGGCTGACCTGGCTACGGCGACTGCTGAGTGCCCAATTTGCCAGCAGCAGCAACCACAACTGAGTCCTAGACATGGCACCATTCCTAAGGATGATCAGCCAGCTACCTGGTTGCAGGTTGATTATATAGGACCTCTTCCATCATGGAAAGGGCAGAGGTTTGTCCTAACTGGAATAGACACTTACTCCGGATATGGGTTTGCCTATCCTGCACACAATGCTTCTACCAAGACTACCATCTGTGGACTCACAGAATGCCTTATCCGTCATCATAGTATTCCACACAGCATTGCCTCTGACCAAAGCACTCGCTTGACAGCTAAAGAAGTGCGGCAGTGGGCTCATGCTCATGGAATTCACTGGTCTTACCATCTTACCCATTATCTTGATGCTGCTGGGTTGATAGAACGGTGGAATGGCCATTTGAAGTCACAATTACAATGCCACTAGGTGATAATACTTTGCAGGGCTGGGGCAAAGATCTCCAGAAGGCCACACATGCTCTGAATCAGCATGCAATATATGGTACAGTTTCTCCCATAGCCAGGATTCACAGGTCCAGTAATCAAGGGGTGGAAGTGGAAGTGGCACTCCTCATCATCACCTCAGTGATCCACTAGCAATTTTTTTGCTTCCTGTTCCCACGACATTATGTTCTGCTTGCCTAGAGGTCTTAGTTCCAGAAGGAGGAATGCTGCCACCAGGAGACACAACAATGATTCCATTAAACTGGAAGTTAAGATTGCCACCTGGACACTTAGGGCTCCTCCTACTTTAAAATCAACAGGCTAAGAAGGGAGTTACAGAGTTTGCTGGAGTGACTGACTCAGTCTATCAAGATGAAATCAGTCTACTACTCCATTATGGAGGTAAGGAAGAGTATGCATGGGATACCGGAGATCCATTAGGGTATCTCTTAGTATTACCATGCCTTGTGATTATTAAGGTCAATGGGAAATAACAGCCCAATCCTGGCAGGAATACAAATGGTACAGACCCCTCAGGAATGACAATTTGGGTCACTCCACTAGGATAAAAAACATGACCTGCTGAAGTGCTTGCTGAAGGCAAAGATGATAAAGAATGGTAGTAAAAGGTAGTTATCAATAGCAGCTACAAGCACATGACCAGATGCAGAAATGAGTACTGTAACTGTCATGAGTATTTTCTCCTTCTTTTGTGAAAAACATGTTGGTGCATGTATGTACTTGTACTAAGAAAATATCTTCATTTTATTTCCTTTTTGTTTATCAAGTGACATAAGATTTAGCGACTTCATATTGGCATTTAAGTATTGTTAACCCTATGTAATAGTATTTGGGCTGAGGATTGGTGAGTTTCCAGTTGTACAAAGGATAGTCGTATTATGTTAGGCATAATTATGACCTTATTATTATCTTTATTTGAAGATTATGATCTAAGGAGATGTGTATGGGTTCAAATTGACAAGGGGTGGACTTGTGATGGTTAATACTGTCAACTTGACTGGATTGAAGGATGCAACATATTGATCCTGGGTGTATCTGTGAGGGTGTTGCCAAAGGAAATTAACATTTGAGTCCGTGGACTGGGGAAGGCAGGCTCACGCTTAATCGGGTAGGCACCATCTAATCAGCTTCCAGTGAATATAAGGCAGGCAGAAAAACGTGAAAAGGTGAGACTGGCCTAGCCTCCCAGCCTACATCTTTCTCCCATGTTGGATGCTTCCTGCCCTTGAACACTGGACCCCAAGTTCATCAGTTTTAAGACTCAGATTGGCTCTCCTTGCTCCTCAAGCTTGCAGACAGCCTATTGTGGGACATTGTGATCATGTAAGTTAATACTTAATAAACTTATATATATATATGAGAATATATATATATGAGGATATATACATATGATGATGATACATATATATATCCTCTTAGTTGTGTCCTTCTAGAGAACCTTAACTAACACAACACTGATACAGTCTCAGTTTTCACATATATCATCTTAAATGTAAATTCATATTTTACAACTTCTTAAAAACTTTCCTTAATATCATTCAGGATAATTCTCTTTATTTCTTTTTCCATATAATCTTGCTTTGTTTTGTTTACACACATCCTAGCATATTCCTTCTTTAGGAAACTCTGACTCTGTTTCTTATAAGTATTGATTACTACCACTTTTTCTTTCTTAGGAATGCCTAGAGTATCCAAAAATCTTCTTCTCAAGAAGAAGATGTTATAGTTGTTTTTGTTTGTCTGCATGTATGTTGTTATTTTAAGTTTATATGATAGCTTTAGGACTACTAGTCAATCTCCTCAGAATTACAGAACACGAGTTGATTTGCAAGGACAACTACCAATTCAATTCAACTTTATTTCCTGAAATTCCTATGATACCACTTTGATTTATGAAGCATTTCAGTGCTTAATTTACTAAACCCATAAAATTGACAGAAACTATATTTCCCAGAAAGAAGTTCTATAATAATATTCTTTCTGTTAATATTACTTCAAACATCAAAACTCTAATTTTGGAGACAATAAATGGAATATATTGTAATCAATTTATAATATTCTATTTATTTTTCTTTCATCCTTCCCCACTCCCAGAAATCACTTTCTTACACTGGATATGGAAATTATGATTGAGGTCAAAGAGAGGCAGAAAATCTGGAGATAAGTAGAGTATTTTTATAACTGTCATAAAATGAAACCTGTGTATTTTAACATTTTAGTCAGCCTTTATAAAATTAGGCAAGAATACTTTGGATGGGAAAGGGTAACAATGTATCAGTCCTGTTAAATATCAAAAAGTATAACAAAACCATAATTAATAGAACCATATGACACTTGCACAGTGTTAGAAATGGAAAAGTAGATCTTTCTTGTATAAAAATTAGTGCTTGATAAATAAGAATTTACAGATCAGAGAATAAAGAAAAAGCAACTTACTCTTGCATCAACTCATAAACCAAAATAATTTCTTCATAGATTTATATACTGACAGATCCAAACTCAAATTGCATAAAGTATAACATAAATTTTAATTCATAATTATTTCATGTACTGAAGACAGACAATCTAACGTGTTATTTTTATATTAAGTGTTCATTTACTGGAAGGGGTTTACTGTTAAAATTATGAATCTCTCAAAATTAAGGCATAGGCTCAATAAAATCCCAATGAAAGCTACCTGGTAGATGTTGACAAACAGGTTTTCAAGTTTATGTGGAAAAAAAAGATATGGAAGAATCAACACAATACTGAGGAAAAGGAACAACAATGGAAGACTCACACTGTGATTTCATGACTTACTACAAAGTTAGAGTGTGGTATTGGTGAAAAAAAGGAAACAGACATTGTTGTTACAAAATAGAGTCCCAGAAAGTGGCCATCACAAATATAGGCAAACTGATCTTTGACAAAGCGACAAAGGAAAATCAATAGATTAAAAAAAGTCTTTTCAACAAATGGTGATGAAGTTGTCAGAAATCAATTAACACGAAAGAGAAGAAGAAGGAGAAAGAAAGGAGAAGGAGAGAAAGAGGAAGAGGAAGGAGGAGGAAGAGGAGGAAGAGGAGGAAGAGGAGGAAGAGGAGGAGGAGGAGGAAGAGGAGGAAGAAGGGGAGGAGGAGGAGGAAGACGAGGAAGAGGAGCAGAAGGAGAGGAGGAGGAAAAGTAAGAGAAGAAATAAGACACAAACTTTATACCTTCTTCAAAAATTAACTCAAAACGGATCATAGACCTATTTATAAATATATAAAATGAAAAACTATAAAATTTTATAAGTTAACATGGGAGAAAATCTAGATGACTTTGGGTTTGGTATGAGTGTTTTAGTTACAACACCAAAAGTATGATCCATGCAAGAAAAGAATAATTAGGTTACACTTCATTAAACACTTCTGTTTGCAAAATACCCTATAAAGAGAATTAAAATATAAGTCATATACTGGGTGAAAACATTTGCAAACTCAAATATAATAATATATTTATTATATCATTATATAAGAAAAAATTGTATTCAAATGATACAAAAATCACTCGACACTCAGCAATAGGAAAACAACCCAATTAAAAAATTGGCAAAATGGTCTAAACATACACTCCACCAAAGAAAATACACAAATGCAAATAAGCATCTGAAAAGATGCTCAATACTATTTGTAATCTGTGAACTGGAAATCAAAAGAACAATGAAATACCTGTTTAGATTTATTAGAATGGCTAAAATGTAAAACTTAACAATACCAAATGCTGGTGAGGATGCCAAACTACAGAAACTCTAGTTCGTTTATGATGGGAATGCAAAACAGTACACCTACTTTGGAAGAAAGTTTGACAGTTATTTACAATTTACACATGATCTTAAAATATAAACCAGCAGTCTAGCTCCTAGGTAGTTACTAAAATTAATGGAAACTTTATGTCCACAGAAAAACCTGCAAACAAAACTTTATAATAGCTTTATTCAAAATAACTTAAAAGAAACCAAGATGTCCTTCAATAATGAAAGAACAAACTGTGTTGCATCAATATAAAATATTATTCAACAATAAAAATATTTAAGCTGTCAAGCCACAATAAGGAAATGTATGAACCTTGAATTCATACATATAGCACTGTACGAACGTAGCACAATTATAGCACACTTTAGCACATTGCTACATGAAAGAAGTCATATGAAAAAGCAACATATTGTATGATTCCAATTAAATAACATATTGGAAAGAGCAAAACTATAGAGACACTAAACAGATCAGTGGTTGCCAGGAGTTTAGAAGGGGGCTCAATAGTTGAAAAATGGGAAATGCAGAGTAGTAAAAATATTTTCTATTACACTGTAATGGATATATGGCATTGTACATTGATCAAAACATTGATTTTCAGCAGAAAGAGTGAGTCTCAGTGTATGCAATTTTTTTATAAAAAAGTAAGTTAGGAGGTCTAAGGACTGTAGAAATGAAAGCAAATGGTGACAAGAAGATGTACTATTTCAAATGTATGAAAAAACTTCACTGAAGTGACTTGGAGAAACAAGTATTGACCTAAGTAACTTCGGAAACAAATGAAGTTGTAAGCCTAAGGACAAGAAAATGGCACAAAAGCCCTGTATTCTCGTTGATGAAGTAGTTTTCCATGGAGGTATAGGCTAATAATTCTGATACTGCTATGCATGTAAACTAGAACTTATATAACTGAATGGCAGATAGTGGGATCTAACTATCTCACTAATTGGAATGGAAATTTAAAGATAAGAAAGACAACAACAGTAACAACAAAAAAAGTTTCTATGAAGAAATGCCTGCTGTAGGACTGAAACAGGAAATGTAAAAGATGAGCCTGTAGTCCTGAAGCATCTTACAGTGCAAAAAATAAGAGAGGTTTCAAAACTCAAAAACAGAAACCCTTCAGTGATGGGGTTATGTCAAAAGGATCTCCTGAAAGAGTTCCCAATGGTCAAAGCTCAAAGAATTTTAGCAATAAGACAAAATGATACTGGATTATAACCCAAAGTATAAAATAAATATCAATGTACTCAAAATAACATAATGATTCAATAAGAAAATAAATATGAGAGATGAAACAAATTTTCCATGCAGAAGGACTTCAAATGTTTTATGTGAATATTTCACCCACAAAGAAAAGGAGCACAATTCCCTATTCTTTATGTATGGGTTGCACAAGGTTTAAAAGATTACATATTTCTGTATCTATATATAAAACATTATACTGGAGAGTCCTGACAAGTAGCACTTTTGTCAGGTGATCAAGGTCAGCATCAACAGTGATAAATCATTTTGATAGTAGGTACCCTTGACACAATGTGATAAAAATGGTAGTTTATCTCTGAGGTTATTTTCCAAAAACCCATAACCCCAGTCTAACTATAAAACAGACATCAGACAAAATTCAATTGAGGGACATGCTACAAAACACCAGCTCAGTACTTCTTAAAACCAGCAAGGTCATCAAAAACAAGGAAAATCTGAGAAATTATCACAGCCAAGATGAGTCTAAGGAAATGACAACTAAAGGTGATATGGTATCCTAGATGGAGTCCTGAAACAGAAAAAGTACACTGGATAAAAACTAAGAAAATCAGAATCAAGTGTAAACTTTATTTGCAGATAGCATATTAATAGTGGTTCTTTAATTGTAACAAATGTACTATACTAATACAAGGTGTTAACATTAAGAAAACTATTATCTTCTCAATAGTTCTATAATTCTAAGTTGTTTATGTAAAGTCTAGTCAAAAACATTTACAGTGTTAACATGTAATGTGCTCTAAGAATTGTTAAAGAAAAATGTGAGACAGAAAAGAAAATCAATATATATTTATAAGTGTGTATATGTATCATGCAATTTCCAAAAGATGAATCATCAATAATCTTGTGAATAAATTTTAGCAGAATTAGTAATAAAAAAATAATGCAACTACTATGAACAATGAAAGACCACAAACTGGATAACCTAGAAGAAATGGATAATTTTCCAGAAACATACAAACTACCAAGACTGAATCATGAAAAAAATAAAAAAGCTGAACCAACCTGATAATCAGTTAGGAGATTTAAGTAGTATTTAAAATCCTCCCAATAAAAACCACGTTAAAAACAAATGCAGAACCAGATGGCTTCACGGATGAATTCTACCAGGCATTTAGAAGTGAATTAATGCCAATAGTTCTCAAACTCTTCCAAAAATTTGAAGAGGTGGGAACACTTCCAAACTTATTTTACCCAGCCAGCATTACCCTCATACTAGAGCCAGATAAGGACACTCCAAAAGAAGGAAAATTACAGGCCAATATCTCAGAAGAATATACATGAAAACATCTTAAAAAAATACTAGCAAACAGAATTCAACAGCACATTAAAAGAATGATACATCATGACCAAGTGAGATTTATATGTGGGATGCAAGGATGGTTCAATATCTACAAATTAGCAAATGTGACTTGCTGCATTAACAGAATGAAGAATAAAAAACACAGGATAATCTCAGCAGAACAGAAAAATATTTGACAACATTTAGCGTCCTTTTGTAATTAAACAACAACAAAAAAATCTCTCAACAAATTAGTTAAGGAAGGAATGTATCTCATCATAATAAAGGCAGCATATAACAAGCACACAGCTAACAGAACACTCAATGGTAAAAAGTCAAAAGCGTTTCCTCTAAGATCAGATACAAAACAGGGATGCTACCCTCCCTACTTCTATTCCACACAGTACTGGAAGCCCTAGTCAGGGAAATTGAGCAAGAAAAACAAAACGCATCCAAATTGGAAAAAAAAAAAAAAGTAAAATTGTCTTTCTTTGCAGATTACATAGTCTTATACATTGAAGTCCCTAAGCACACCACCAAAAAACTGTTAGAATAAATGCATTTAGTAAATTTGCAAAATACTAAGTAAACATAGAAAAATCACCTGTATTTCTATACCCTAACAATAACTATCTAAAAAGAATTAAGAAAGCAATCCCATTCATAATAGCATCCAAAAGAATAAAATAACAATAAATTTAATTAAGAAAGTGAAAGATCTCTATACTGTAAACTGTAAAGCACTGACAAAAAAAATGAAAGAAGACCCAAATAAATGAGAAGATATCTCATATTCAAGGTTTGGAAGTGTTAATATTGCTAAAATGTCCATTCTACCCAAAGCTATCTACAGATTCAATCCCTATCAAAATCTCAATGGCATTATTTGAGAAAGAGAAAGAAATCTTAAAATTCATATTTGAACCACACAAGACTGAGACTATCCAAATCAATCTTTAGAAAGGAAAACAAAGCTAGAAGTATCATACTTTCTGTTGCCAAACTATAACAAAAATACAGTAATCAAAACAGTATAGTACTGGCATAAAAACAGATACACAGACCAATGGAAGAGAAAAGAGTAAGAAAGAAGCTCACAGATATATGGTCAAATAACCTTTTTCAAGGTTGGTAAGAATACACAATGGAGAAAGGAGTGTTTCATAATAGTGTTGAAAGAACTGGATATTCACATGTAAATGAATAAAGCAGTACCATTAAATGATGGACAAACATTCTCATATAACTCAATAGATAGATGATAGATAGTAAATACATATATACATACATACATAGGTACATAGATAGACAACATAATTTGAAAACTGGGCATGTGAACCGAATAGATACTTTTTCAAAGATAAGACACTGAAATGACCAAAAGGTATATGAATAGTTGCTCAGCTTCACTAAAAGGTGATCGACATTACTAATTATCAGGGAAATGCAAATTAAAACCACAATGAAATATCACTTCATATCTGTTAGGATGGCTATTATCAGAAGGACAAGAGACATCATGGGTTGGCAATGGCATGGAGAAAAAAGAATCCTTGTACATCACTGGTAGAAATGTAAATTAATATAGCCATTTTGAAAAACAATACAGTGGTTTCTCAAATAATAGAACAATCACATGATCCAGCAATCCTACTTCTGGTATACATCCATAAGAAATAAAATCAGTATCTCAAAGAGATAATTGCACCCCCTATCTTCATTGTAGAATTATTCACAATTGCCAAAACATAGAAACCACCTTAGTGATCAACAGATACATAGAAAAAGAAATTGTGGTATGTACACATAATAAAATACTATTCAGCATTAAAAAAGGGAAATCTTGCTATTTGTGACAACACAGATGGCCCTAGAGGACATTATGCATTATTATGCTAAATGAAATAATCCAGACAGAGAAAGACAAATAGATGATCTCATGTATATGTAGAATCTAAAAATGTTGAATTCATAGAAGTAGGGAGTAAAACGGTTTTCAGGAATCGGGAGTGGGGTAACTGGGGAGATGTTGGTCAAAGAGTAAAAACTTTCAGTTATAAGATGAGTATGTTCTGAGGATCTAATGTACCTCACAGTAACTATAGTTAATAATATGGTATTGAATACTTTAAAATTAATAAGATAGATCATCAGTATTCTCATTATAAAAAATATTTAAAATGGTAACTATGCGAGATGATGAATGTTTAATTAGCTTAATTGTAATAATAATTTCACTGTATATGTGAAATAATCATGTTTTCATCTTAAGTCTATACAATTTCTATTGTCAATTACACCTCAATAGAGCCAAAACATAAGAATTAACAAAGAAATATTAATTAAAACAAAAATAAGAAACTACGCTTTGTCAAATCGGAAAAAAATGATAACTCAAATAAAGGGAAAGTAAATTGAAATAACTTTTTATGAGAACAGCAGGCAATATAAGGTTTATCAATCCGACTTGTATCATTGGATCCAGTTCAAACATCTATATTAATTATTTTCTGTCTAAAAATTTAGCACTAAATGTTCTCATCAGTTGTTTTAAAATGATAACAAACAAAAGAATCTAATTGTTCCAATAACAGAATATAGGTTAAATAATGGCTACACAATTGCACATAGCTACATAATGAAACATTATTTTGAAATTAAATACAATGTTTCAAAGTTTATTAATGACTTGAAACGTTGACTAAATTTAAAAAATTAAAATATTTAAAACTGGCCAGGCATGGAGTCTCACGCCTGCCATCTCAGCACTTTGGGAGGCCAAGGCAGGCGGATCACCTGAGGTCAGGAGTTTGAGACCAGCCTGGCCAACATGGTCAAAATCCTTCTCTACTAAAAAAAAAAAAAAAATACACATACACACACAAAAAAAAATTAGCTAGGCATGGTGGTGGGCATTGTTATCCCAGGTTCTTTGGAGGCTGAAGCAGGAGAATTGCTTGAACTCGGGAATAGGAGGTTGCAGTGAACCTAGATCGCGCCATTGCACTCCAGCCTGCTGGGCGACAAAGTGAGACCCTATCTCAAAATAAACAAATAAATAAAATAAAAAATAAAAACTATACTTGTAAATCCCAAATTTATTCATTATAATAAATACCTGTAGGATCCAACCCCCAATATGGCACTCAGAATAAACTTGACTCCTGTTATTCACATATTTGTATACTGCCCTTCCATGTTGTCTCACAGATACAACCATTTGTATATGGTAGATTTATGGAACATGACTTCCAGGGCTAGATCATAAAAATACCCACCTCTAGTTCTCATAGATCACTCGCTGAAGAAATAGTCATAAAGGTAGATGAATACTAAGCTAACCAAGTGAAGAGGCCCTTATGGAAAGGAACTGAGGCTTCCCACCAACAGCCAGTACCAACCTGAAAGCCATGTGATTGACTACCTAGGCAATGATTTTTCCCATCTCAGGAAGGCCTTTAAATGACTAAAACCCCAGCCAACATCTGATGGTAAACTCATTAGAGAGATTAGTAAAAAATATCCAGCCAAACCACTTTCAAATCCCTGACCCATAGAAACCAAACAATTATAAAAGACTATTTTTACTTTACACACTTGATAACTAATAAACACATACATGCCTAGAGAAAATACTGAAAGGATATAGACTAAAATGTCATCAGATGATAGGTGAATTACTAGAGTTTTTCCTGGCTTTTATTTTACTATGATGACATTTTTTATGGTTAAAATGATTTTTTAAAGATGCTTTAAAATGAGAACTCATGAACTAGCAAGATTGCTATCTATCTTTCTGGTTAATATAGATGTAAGTTTCTAAGATCTATGGTTTTCAAAGCAAAATAGAAGCGTCATCACTTTTTTTTTTTTTTTTTTTTTTTTACAAATGTCTTATTTGAGGAGACAGAACCCAGGAATTTTTTTGTTTATTTTTAATTTAGACTTACATATCTTATAATTTTAGAGATACCTTTCAGAGGTTCATATCAGATTGTCAGCTTTAGATTTCAGTGTTGCAAACATTTAACTTTTACTGAATCATCATTAGCATTTTTGTTTGACCACGGCATGTTGATGCCATGGTGAATCATCACTTTTATTTAATTTAATTTTTTTTTTTTTTTTTTTTTTTTTGGAGACAGAGTCTTACTCTGTCACCCAGGCTGGAGTGCAGTGGCATGATCTCTGTTCACTGCAAGCTCTGCCTCCCAGATTCACACCATTCTTCTGCCTCAGCCTCCCTACTAGCTGGGACTACAGGTGCCTGCCACCATGCCCATCTAATTTTTTGTGTTTTTAGTAGAGACGGGGTTTCACCATGTTAGCTAGGATGGTCTTGATCTCCTGAACTCGTGATCCGCCTGCCTCGGCCTCCCAAAGTGCTCGGATTACAGGCGTGGGCCACCGTGCTTGGCCTTATTTAAATTTTTTAAATGTCTCACATTGCCATAAAGAAATACCTGAGACTGGGTAATTTATACAGAAAAGAGGTTTAATTGGCTCATGGTTATGCAGACTATACAGGAAGCATGATGCTGGCATCTGGTGGGCTTTTGGGGAGGCCTCAGGAAACTTACAATCATGGCAGAAGGTGAAGGTGAAGCTGGTACATCACATGCCCAGAGAAGGAGCAAGAAACAGAGGGGGGAGGCGCTATGGTGCTATACACTTTTAAATGTCCACATCACATCTAATGAAAAGTCACTCACAATCATGAGGAGAGTAACAAGTGAGATGGTGCTAAACCATTCATGAGAAGACCACCCCAATTGTCCAATCAATTCCATCGGGCCCCAACCCCAACACTGGAGATTACATTTCAATATGAGATCTGGACAAAACACACATTCAAACAGTATCAAAAAATATGTGAAACATCTAAAAATTACGGAAATTCTCATTTCTTATAGAAGGGTTGGAAAATACAGAATACCAAAAGTTAAAATTTTCTTTCTAAAAAAATCTAAATGCATCACTGAAAGGTAAGATTTGCTATTATTTTGGAATATAAAAGATATGCTATGTATATAAAATATAGATATATAAATGGTCGCGGTGACAATAATGAAGAGAAAGGAGGAGGAGGAGAAGAGGGAAAGGAGAAAAAAATGGGAAGATAGATGGACAGATATAAAGAAATAGTTATAATTTCCCTTTGCTGCTAAGAAAACTAGATTTGTATATCTAAAGTTTCCTTTGATTTCTGGATTAGGGAATGCTGTGCATATGTGTGTTCTAAGATAGAACTTTGTAGGAACAGATCTAATAATATCATATGTAACAGCATGGAACTGAAAATGTTGGAGGAGGGAGTTGAAAAGAATGACCCAATGTCCACATAATACCCTACCTTTTTCTTTTTTCTTTTCTTTTTCTTTTGCAATTTTATAAGTTTCTTTGATTTTTTGACAATCAGCGATTAGTTCTTATCCACATTGACTGTAGATTTTGGAAAGTGGGAACAGGTACATAGGTAACCAAAGTATAGAGTTTATTTGGTGAATCTTCATTCTCATTATGTTTTTTCGACAACCACACACAGATTCGGTGTGAGACATTCCTTATTCCTTGGGCCCAGACAGCTTTGCTGAGCCTGGTATCAAAGCTCACATCTGGAGTTCCCATCTCCTTCATGGAAAATTTCTGCATCTCTTTGGGTGCCTGAGGGGCACGCTTCTTGAAGCCCACTCCATGGATGTGCTTGTGAATGTTGATGGTGTATTCTCAGGTCACCACTTCGTTGCTGGCAGAATGGCCCTTTTTTCCTCCTGCCACCCTTCTTTGTGGGAGTCATTCTGCCGGGTCCAAGTTGGAAAGGAAGCAATATCCTACCTATTTGTTTTAAATCTTTCACTAATTGCTTTCTGTAACTTGAACCAAATCTTAGCTCACACAGAAATTACAGAGGCAGAATTGTGGAGAGGATGAAAATGAAGAATTAAAAGATAACCTTATTTCAGATTCCAGTTATACACCTGGCATTCCTGAGACCTGAAGTTACTGACCCACTCTGTGCCCCAGTTTCTTCCTCCTGTGCCATGGGGCTAACTATGCTACCTACCTAAAAGGGTTGTATGTGAGGATTAAATTATGTAATATTAGAAGTGAGAGGCTATCATTAAGTTTATTACAATGTTTTATATAATTATTCATGGTTTTTCATGTTTTAAAAATGTATATAGTACATTATGAATTACAAAAATGAACATGGCCTTACATTTTTCATTTTTTTCTCTTTTGATATTTTATATTATGTATACTTTAATGTAATTCCCCATCGTGAGATCAGTAATCCCCCATCCTGAGATCAGTAAAATATTACCCTCTCCCATTTTCCTGGCTGACTTTAGTTTCCTCTAGAGCATGATATCAGATGAGGGTCTAATTTTAATTTTTTCCAAGTAGTTAACAAATTTTCTTATTACTACTTTTTAACTAACCTTTCCTTCTCTTATTTACTTGTTGTGTCAAATTTATCAAACACATTTAATACTTATCATGCATCACATTTTTTTTCCCTCAGGCATCTGGAGATTTCTTCGTGTTTTTTCTCCATATCACTGATTCAATTTGCTGAAATGTGAATACTACTTGTATGTTTTATGTTTTAATATTTAGAATATGAATTTTAATTCTACTACTGCATTTTTCTTTAACTTTTATTTTTGTCTTATATCCTTTTCATTTTTGAATGATTCATTTTTTTGCTTCTGTAGTATTTTATTAATGTATGCTCCATGTGAGCTTTTTTTTTTTTTTTTTTTTTTTTATTGTCTCCCTCACGTATTTATCCAAAGAGAAGTATCTTTCTAGACTAGTATTTGTTGACTGTCTCTTTGGCTAGCACTACCAAATAGTTTTAATGAAAATATTGACCAGTAAACGTTATCATATCACACAATGGCAGCTTATAAGTACAGAAGTCAGTTTATGGTTTCAATTAGAATATTCCAGGCTCTATGCTATCACCTGTGTACAAAACTAGCATATAGGTCTTTTCAGTTAAAAATACGGATTAACTGCATCAATCTCCTCATTTCCTATTCCACCATTCCTTTCATTCTAGTCTATCTTTCACACTGTGGCCATATTATCGTTCTAAAATACAAAGGTGATCATGATATTCCCAGACTTACAGTAAGTAGGTTATAATTTATTCAGAAAACATTCATGAATTTTCCCAATCTTTCCCAAACTAATTTTTTTGTGCATCAACGTGAATCACTTCTTATTTCAACACTCATTACATAGTCAAGCCTAACAAAGCTGCCTTTCCAGGCTCACATTCCTAGGTTCATTTTTTCTCATGCTGTTTCTTCTTTTTAGAAGACTTCCTTATGCTCTTCTTACTGATATATTCTTTCACACAGATCTCAATTTCTTCTCCAATGTGAAGACTGTTAATTGCAAATTCCTCTGTGTGCCATAGCACTTTATTTCTGCCACCATTGCAGTAAACTAAACTCCTACAAAGAGAGAAGAATGAATGAGACAGTTACACTTTCTAAGTTGGCTTGGGTCAAAACTGGAACAGCTGCCCAAGGCATAGTGCACAGGAACTGGAGTGGGAGCGCAGTTGTTACAGAATTACTCTCAATGGGCAGTCACTGTTTATGTTCAGCTCTTTGTATGTGTGGGGCACCTCCTCTAAATATAAACATACCACCATCTTAAAGGTAAAACAAATTGGAACCAAAGAACTAAAGAGTGTAACTTTATATACTATTTTATTTAGGGGTTTGAGTGTATCTGTATGTGTGTGCCTATTTTAGCTCTGTGAAAATAGGTTCCTTATGTAATTCATCTCTTTATTTCTAAAGTCTTGTAGGGTGCTTAAGCATGCATATTACATGACGAATATTTAGGTTTACTAATTGTTATTATTATTATTGAGATGGAGTCTTGCTCTGTCATGTAGTAGCACAATCTCTGTTCACTGCAACCTCCGCCTCCTGGGTTCAAGGGATTCTTCTGCCTGAGCCTCCCAAGCAGCTGGGATTACAGGTGCCCACCACCACGTCCAGCTAATTTTTGTGTTTTTAGTAGTGACGAGGTTTCACTATGTTGGCCAACCTGGTCTCAAACTCCTGACCTCCAATGATCTGCCCGCCTCAGCCTCCCAAAGTGCTGGGATTACAGGCACGAGCCACCACGCCCGGCCAGTTCTCTAATTCTTTAATTCTTTCAACAAATATTTCTTGAGTCTCTTCTAAATGTAGGTATGATGACAGACCTTGGGAATAAAACAGCAAGCCAAAACAGAGATTTCATGGAGGATGGACTAGTATGAGCTATATTTTGTCTACCCCAAATTTCTATGTCGAACCCCTCACCACCAAAGTGACTGTATTTGCAGATAGGAACAATAAAGAGGTAAGGTTAAACTGAATCATAAAAGTTAAGTATTCACTTCAATATAACAGGTGTCCTTATAAGAGCAAAGAAGAAACCAGGGATATCTTCACAGAGGAAAGACCATGTGCAGACACAGTGAGAAAGTGGCCATCCAAAAGCTAAAGGAAGAGGCCTCAGGAGAAACAAAACCTGTAAGCACATTGATCTTGGACTTCCAGCTGACAAAACTACGAAAAAATAAATTTCTGTTGTTTAAGTCCCTAGTCTGTCGTATTTTGTTATGGTAGTCTTAGCAAACTAACACATGAACCATTATGAAGAGGTTGCTAAGTAGGAGAGAAACCAGGTCCTTTAGTCAACAAAATATGTTAAGGATTTCAAGTATTCTTCAGAGTGTTATATGAAGCCATAGAAAAGTTTTAGAGGGGAAACATGATCATTTTTGTGGTCTGAAAATATTACACTGAAAGACTAAGTGGTAGGTAAGCAAGAAAAACTGTTGAAGATCAGTGCAGCTATATAGTTGAAATAAATAAAAAATGTTCAATTAATTTTAGCCTACAAATGGCAAACAACAAACAGGGCTTATTAAGTACTATTTTTCTGAAGAAAAAACAGACTCAGGGCTTAATATAGGCTCAATAAAAATAATTTTAAACAATACTTAGAATAATAATTTTGAAATATAGTAAGAGTCTTACTGATGAAAAATCAAATGATTAGTTATTATACTTAGCTAGAAAAAGGGAAAAATAATTTGATATGGTTTGGCTCTGTGTCCCCACCCAAATTTCATCTTGTAGCTCCCATAATTCCCACGTGTTGTGAGAGGAACCCAGTGGGAAATGATTGAGTTATGGGGGCAGGTCTTTCCTGTGCTCTTTTTGTGATAGTAAATGTGTCTCACAAGATCTGATGGTTTTAAAAAATGGGAGACATGCTGCACAAGCTCTCTTTTTGCCCATTACCATCCAAGTAAGATGTGACTTGCTCCTCCTTGCTTCCACCACTATTGTGAGGCTTTCCCAGCAACGTGGAACTGTAAGTCCAATTAAACCTCTTTCTTTTGCAAATTGCCCAGGGGTATGTCTTTATCAGCAGAGTCAGAATAAATTAGTACAGGCTTGGAATACTGTTAAAACAAAAAAGCTGATTAAACTGCTTTATAATATAATCCTTTACATTAGAGTTATGTAATTACAGATAAATATATTTAAATAAATGTAAGTTATCTCTATTTTCCAAAATAAAATATATGTAATATACAAATAAACACTATTACACAAAATGAGTTAATAAAATCAATTTTTGGCACAAGTTCTCAGTGAATGTTTGTGTGGCGGATCTGATTTTTTTACACATTTTATCTGTTTTGCCTTAAATCTTGACTTGGCATGTGTATTTAGTTATCTTAATCTCTTCTAAAACTTGCCAGTGTGTCCCAGGTCACAAGATAATTTAGAAAAATCCTGACTTCTCTAGAACAAACTATTTTTGAAGTAAATTCATGTCTGAGGTGGAATCATAATAAATATAAATAACAATCATTTGAGAAATTATTATATTAAACGTTAATCCATCATTACTTTCATGCTGCTGCTTTCATTCTACAGTGAAAATTGTATGGAACATCAGAAAATCGGTCATAATGAAATAAGCTGAGTTCACTTTTGAAAACCCATTTGATCCCACACTGAAAAATAACACAACCATTATACATGAATAATCAAGATAAGTGAGTCATTTGGGAATCACAAAGTTGGTTTCTGAACATTGATATGGCCAACAGAAAAAAAATTTGGAAAAAATAAGCTAATAAAAATATTTAAAACTTGCTATTGTCTCGCCACAATCCTTCTCTCCTTTCTCAGAGGAGACAGGAATGAAAGCATTAAGAGTTCCTGATAGCATCTGGATTTGCTCTTTGAGTAATGGAAAATTAGATCATCCATAAATGATCACAGATAAACCTTACCTTATAAATCCAATTAAAACTGACAGATCCATGTAAGTGTAACTACTAGACTATAATGACTGCAAAAGAGCATAATTTTGTTTGTTCTAAGACCTAACCATTTACATGCCTCATGTAGAAACTGTAGGGGCTGGGCAAATATTCTTTAGACTGCAGACTTGTCCCAATTATAGAATATTGGAACACGTTCCATTCAAGTATTTTTTATACCTAATGCCAGTGTCTTAAATATCTTTTAATACATGTAAAACTGTGTGTGGATTTGTGTGCCTGTGTGTGTGCACTCACACCTGCAGAAGCATTTGCATGCTAATGCCAAGAAAGAATATGTACCAGTATACAATAAAAATATTTACTTTTCTACCAAAATTACATCTAGAAATTCTAATTAATCTTGTATATTTAGCTTTGATACTTTGTTGTTATTTATGATTTATCCATGAGGGCATATCCCTATCTTGTGGTCCAAATACATTTCAGCCTTAATATCTAAGAAAAACAAACAAACAAACAAATCGAATTTAGTTGTCATGTTTAATTACATCTTATTGTATCAATAATAATAATAACAATAAAACTGAAACCAATTGTCAGGCTAGCTCATCCAATCATATCCAGAGGAACTAAGAAATGGAGTAAGCATTGAGTACACAAAAGTAAATCTCCTCTGATAAGGACTGAGATGTCCCATGACCAAGCAGCAGTATTTCACACAACTGAACCACTAAATATACATATTCCATCCAATTATTCAGAAAGGAACCTTAGAGATTACTTGTTATTTCAATCCCTTTATCTTGCAAGAGCTAAAATAGAATCCAAAGAAACAGATTTGTCTTTGGTTCTTCACCATTTACTAGCTAAAATCTCACAAGGATTTAGGTCTCCTGTTATTTATTTCACCTTTCTCTCCAGTTTTAGCTATTATTTAACCTAAAATTGCTAGTTTAAACTTCAACTACATTCACAAAATATTTTACTTTTCATTCATTTCTAACCATGATGTCTTTCCACTAAATGTGGTCATCTTCACAATTTATGTATATTGCCACAAAGTTTCTCTGATTGACAGGGACAATCATCAATGGTGACAGAAACATAAAAATATGTAGATATTTTTATGTAGAAATATAGCCATTTTTATATGATATGATAGAAATATAGTCATTTTGGTGGCCTAAAAACACAGCCCGGGTGTTTTAAAATACTCGGTCAGAATTCTGTGATTAAGTTCATCACACACAAAGTTTTCATCCTTTAATTGTAATGTTTCCTTTGTAGACATCACTTACATTGTATTCTATAATGATAATGAACAAGCTCAGCTGAAGTAACACTCTCAGATAGATGAAAGCCTGGGTTGAGCATACTAGAAAAAGATTAATTTATAATTTAAAGACTGTTAAAGAGGGGTTTGAATTTGGAAGGATGGATTAGATGTATGCTTCCTTACTCTTTCCATTAAGTACACTATAAACACTGACATAACATATAAAACACATATAGAATGACTTTGAAAGGTAGAGAATAGAAGGCAGTCTGGTTACGAACCTGAGGACCTGAGAAAATATAACGGCGAGTTCCTGGGGTTTCCTTTTTGCCTCATGTATTCCAGACTAGGCGCTAAAGAAGCTGGTAACTCAGAAACTGCAACAGTATAGATTTAAAAGTCCAAAACAAAAGCACGCCCTCTCTAACAAATACTAATAAAGGGGCAACCTAAAGAGATAAAAAGCTTTTAGACAATAATTGATCTACTTCAGTCAAATATCACAAAGAATATTGGCAGCCCCACCCCCTTCCTGCCAGCAAAGGACCATGAGGAGACTGGATTTCCACTCTCATCAGGCTGCAACAAGGCTCTGTAAACCTCCCTCCCAGCCAGGAAAGTGTTAGAGAAGGCTGATTTGAAGAGTCAGGACTTCCTTTCACACCAGGCAATAATGGTACATGTCTCCCCTTCCTTACTGGGGTGGTGTCAGAGGGCACCTAGTGGAGAGCCAGAAATGTAACTACCACTCATAAGTAAAGAGGCTACTTCCCTTCCCCTACTCCACTATAGTATTAATAGAGGTCACGTAGGAAGCAGTAATGAGCAGTAATTCCCCTTCCAGCCAGAGTAGTTTCAGTGGAGTAGGCCTGGAAAGGAACCTGAATTTCCATAGCAGCTCATCAGTAACATGGAGTTCTTTCTCCCCAGATGTCAAGGAAAGTTGAGTCGGAGACCTAGATTTTCACTCCAGTCTGGCGTTCATAAGTGGTGACCTCTTTCCCCTTGGAAATGTATCAGAGGAAAACTGCTAAAACAGATGATTTAAATAATTTCTGGAGTCTTATAATACCCAAATATCCAGTTTTTAATAAAAATTATTTACTATACTAAGAACCAAAAACATTTCTACTTGCAAAAAGATCAATAGATGGATGCCAACATCAAAATTATCAGATATTAGAATTATCAAACAAGGGTATTACAAAAAGGCTTTAATAAACAATAAATAAATACGCTCAAAAGAAATGAAAAAATAGTGTGGACAAACAGACTTAGCAAAGTAAAACAGTCTCGGCCAAAAAATAAAAGATGAAAAAAAAAAATTTTAGAACAGAAAAATAAAATAGCCATAATTTAAAATGCAATGAATGGGCTCAACAGTAGATAGAATAAAGAATCAGTAAATCTGAAGATAGAAGAACAGGAATTACTTAGGGTGAACCACAAAGAGAAAGTAGACTAAAATAAAATAAATCCTCAGGGACATGTGAGACTATAACAAAAGATCTAACATTTGTGTCATCAGAGTTTCAAAAACAAAATGAGGGTGCAATTGAAACAGTATTTGAAAAAAATGACGAATAATATCCAAAAATTTACTATAAGACATAAATCTACAGATTCAAGAAGTTTAGGCCAGGTGTGGTGGCTCACACTTGTAATCCCAGTACTTGGGGAGGCAGAGGCAGGCGAATCACCAGAGGTCAGGAGTTTGAGATCAGCCTGAACAACATGGAGAAACCCCATGTCTACTGAAAATACAAAATTAGCTGGGTGTGGTGGCACATGCCTGTATTCCCAGCTACTCAGGAGGCTGAGGAAGGAGAATCTCTTGGACCTAGGAGGCAAGAGGTTGTGGTGAGCCGAGATAGCACCATTGCACTCCAGCCTGGACAACAAGAGCAAAACTCCGTCTCAAAAAAAAAAAAAAAAAAAAAAAAAAAAAAATTCAGCAAACCTAGAACAGGCTGAACCCAAAGAAATTAATAATAGAGAAAACATAGTAAAACTTCTGAACACTCAATAGAGAAAAAAATAATAGAAAGTAGCACATGAGAAGTGAAACTTAACCTACAGGGGAAATTTTTTTGAATGACAAGAGTTATCAGAAACTATAAATTTGAAAAAGACGTTGCATGTTTTTCAAGCGCTAAAAGCAAAGAACTGTCAACTCAAAATTCTGTATTGGGCAAAAATACAGTTCAAGGAGAAAAATTTCAAGGAATTCTCAGAGAAACTTCGAAACTTTATTTCAATGAGGAAAGAACAAAGAAGACAAAAAGAGCAAAAGTATAGCTAAACAGAATAAACTATCCTAGACTTGAGTGTGCTAAATTATGTTTGACGGTTGAAGCAAAATGTATAATGCTCTGATGTGATTCTCAATGTATGCAGAAGAAATACTGAAGCCAATTTTAAATTGGGAAGCAAAAGAGATTCAAAGGGTAGTGATATTTCTACACTTAGCTCATAAAGCAAGGTGTTGACACTAGTGGACTATGACAAGTTGGTACATATAACACCTAGAATAACCACTAAAAATCCTATACAAAGAGATACACTAAAAAATGCTAAAATAAATAAAAATACAATTGTTAAAATTGTTCAAATAACCCACTGGGAGGCAGGAAAACAGAAAACAGAGAAGAAAAATAAAACAAGGAGAACAAAGAGAACACAAAAAATTAAAACGGTAGAGTTAATCTCCAACACCTCAGTAAGTAAATGAAATCTGCCAATTAAACAATGTACATTTGGTAGAGTAGACTGAAAATATGACCCAGGTATATGATGACTACAAAAAACTCACTTCAAATTTAATAATATATATAGGTTGAGAAATTATAAAAAAACAGAGAAATATATACCATTGCAAACATGAATCAAATAAAAGCAGATGAGCCTCAATTCACATTAGATATCTTATACTTCATAGAATATTGCTGGGGGCTGAGATTACCATTACTTAAAGAGAAAGGAGTCAATCTGTTAGGAAAGTATAGCAATCCCAATGTACACTACCAAACCAGAGAGCTGCAACATGTGTGAACCAAACCTGATAGAATTATAAAAAGAAAATAGATGGATCTAAAATCATAGCTGGAAACTACAACACTCCTCTGATAATAATTGATAGAACAACTAAAAAATGGCTGAGTCAGTATTCCATAATCAATGTTATCCTTCATAGTAACAGACTACAAAATTAAAAAACAAAAACCAAAAAACAAAAAATAAACAAACAAAAAAACACATGGTATCAACTGATGCAGGAAAAGCATTTAAGAAAATTCAACACCATTTGTGATTTTCAAAAATGTTTTCAGAAAACTAAGAATATAGAAGTTTCTCAATTTTATAAAGAACATTTACCAAAAACAAAACTAAACAAAACAAAAAACCACCACCAACAAAAAACCTCCACAGCTAATACCGTAATTAATGATGAAAGACAGAATGCTTTTCCTTGAAGATCAGGAAAAAAAAGCAAGGGTGGCTACACTCACTACAGCTATCCAACACAGTACTGGAAGTTCTAGCCATAACAATAAAGCCATATAAATTTTTTAAAAAAGAAATGAGGAAACAAAAGATGTATCAACTGAACAGGAAAAAATAAAACTGAATACTAATCTTACGCATATATGGAACAATGATATATGTCAAAAATCCCAAGAAATATAAAAGTAAACTTAGAATACATGAATTTAGTTTGACAATACAAGATTAACATATAATAACCTATTCTATTTCCATATATTAGGAATGGTTAAAAAAGTGAAATAGGTATAAATCTTACAAAACTTAAACTAGCATGTTGAAAATTATACAATGTTGTTTCAAGAAATTAAAGAAGTTCAAAGTAAATAGGAAACGTGCCATGCTCATGGATTGAAAGTCTCAATAAATATTATCCCAATTATCCCAAAATTGATATATATTTTAAACACAATTCCTATCAAAATCCTAGCAATATTTTAGACATACACAAACTTATTCTAACTGTATGTATATAGCTACAAAGGAACTTGAAGAACTAAAATAATTTTGATAAAAGTTAAGTGGGAGGAACTATACCACCTCATTTGAAGACTTATATATAGTTAAAATAACCAGGAATGGTGGTGGGATAGACACATAGATTAATTGAACAGAATAGAGAACTCAGAAATAGTCCCACGTAACTAATTTTTGACAAAGATACAAAAGAATTCAATGGAGGAAATATAGCCATTTCAAAAAAATGGTGCTAAAATGGTGTTGGAGCAATTGAGTATCTACAATCAAAACAAATAAACAAAAAGCAACTTTATCTGAACTTCATACCTTGTAAAAAAAATTGACTCAAAATGAATCACAGATTTAAACAGAAAACTATAAAAACCTTTACAAAAAATCATAGAAAATCTTCAGAAAATAGTGCCTAGTGAAACTTTTTAGATATGACACCAAAAGCATAATTCATAAAAGGAAAAAAAAAAAGTAAACTAGACTTCATTGAAATTTAAAACTTCTGCTTTATGAAATATATTGTTAAGAAGATGAAAAGAAAAGTTACAGACTGGATGAATATATTTACAACCACATATCTGAAAGAGGACTCAGAGCTAAAATATATATTTAAAACAAAACCTTTCAAAACTGAACAGTGAGAAAAAATAACAATCCAATTAGAAAATGGGCAAAACAAAGAGACACTTCTTTGACAAAGATATATGGATTGTAAAAAATCACAAAAAAAAGATGTTCAACATTAGCAGTCATTTGGGAAATGCAAATTAAAATCAAAATTAAGAACCACTACAAACTTATTAGAAGAGATAAAAACTAGTTACAATAGGAAAAGCTGTGAGGATGTAGAGAAGCTGGATTTCTCATGCATTGCTGTTGGGATGTAACATGGTACAGTCATGGCAAAATAGGTTGGCAGTTTCTTTTTTAAAAAGTCAACATGCATTTATGATACAACATCACAATCATACCTCGTTGTATTTATTACAGACAAATAAAAACAGGTCCACACAAAAACCTGTACATGATTGTTCATAGCAGCTTTATTTGTACGTGCTCCAAACTGGAAATATCAAAATGTTCTAAAATAGGTGCATGGTTAAACAAACTATCATACATCCATTCCACAGACTACTCAACAATAAAAAACAGAAAAAAATCTAAAATATATTGATGTAAGAAATAACTTCCATGGATCTCAAGGGCAATATGCTGAGTGAATAAAAGCCAACTTCAAAGTGTCATACACCATATGATTTCACTTATATAACATTATCAAAATGACAAAATAATAGTGATAAAGAACAAATTAGTGGTTGTTCAAATCCTAGAGGTGACTGAAAGGCTGTTTTTTTTTTTTTTCTTTCGAGATAGAGACTGGTATTGATAAGATTATAAGGCCAATTCAAAACTAAACCTGAACTCAGAAAACTTGCTGGACAAGAGTCCTAGATTTGAACCAATAATATTTCTCAACAATATTTCTTGTGAGCATTACACTCAGTTCATAGGATTCAACTGACTCTAGCAGAAGTTGATTCTAAGTAGGAATTCTTCAACATTGTAATCTGTCCTAATTCCACACCGGTTTTCCCCACATTATAGCTTACATATAGTTTCAAATAGCAACATTTTTCAATGTCTATGATGAAAACAAACACAAACAATATTATCAACAGTAACAAAAACCAAGCCTTTTCTACAGTTTTTGCTGTCATGATTTAAGAAAAAAAAAAATCCTTATTAATGTTCTGCATTTGGTTCTATCTAAATAAAAGACAATTTATAGTATAACCATGATCTGAAATTTTATCAGTTTCAAAGAGTTGAGGTGACAAAAAATACAGTACAGGGGCACCCAAGTCTTGGTATCTTAAAAAACCTCCTTTTAGCTGAGATGAGGAAGACATACCCATCACACATACTGGTGAACTGGAAGTAAACCAATGTGAAGGTTGATTTTATCTGTCAACTTGACTAGGCTATGCTACTCAGATTTTTGGTCAAATACCAGTATAGATGTTGCTATGCAGAATACTTACTAGAAGAGAGTAACATTTAAATCTGTAGACACTGAGTAAAGTAGATTACTCTCTATAATGTGGGTGGGGCTCATTTAATCAGTAGAAGATCTTAATAGAAAAAAAGATTGTGGTTCTCTGAGGAAGAGAGAATTCTAACCCTGGATTGCCTTCAGACACCAGCTGTAACATCAACTTTGCCCTGGGTCTCTAGTCTCCCAGCCCGCTCTGCTGATCTTGACTTTTGGGCTTGTCAGCTTCTACAGTTACGAGACAATTCTTTAAAATAATCTCTCTCTTTGTCTCTGTCTGTCTGTCTGTCTGTGTCTCTCTCTCTGTATATACATATATATATAATGCACATAATATACAAAATGTGTGCATATATGTATATGCACACAGACATACTTCCTATTGGTTCTGTTTGTGTGACAAACCCTGACTGACACAGTGTTCTCAAAAACTTGCAGCTCAGCTTTGTGCAATCTAGAACTTTTCTGTACTGATATCCAAGAATGTTTATAGCATCACTATCTGTAATAGACAAGTAATATGAAACATATCTGTCAAAAATATAATGAATAAATATATAATTCTATAGACATACTATGAAATGCTATGTGGATTCAAGAAATGAAGGAACAACAGCTGCACAACAGCACAGAGGAATTCTAACATATGATGCTAAGCAAAAGAAGCCAGCAACAAAAAAGCGTATGCTATAATTACATGTTGTATGATGTATTATGGCTTTGTATAAGTGCATATAAAAGCCAGTCATTCTTTCAGAGGGATATAAAGCTAAATGGTAAAAATGTAAAGAAAATGAGGAAATGATGATGGCGAAATAATTACAGGGGTTACTTTTAAGGAAGAAAATTGGGGTTATAATTTTAAAAAGGCTTGCAGAAGGCAGTTGAGGTGTTGGTAATTTTCTGTTTCTTAATCAGTGTGGAATGAAATGGATGTTAACTTTAAAATAATGCTTCCCTAATCTATAACTTCACATTCTATGCACTTTTCTAAAAGTATGTTAAAAATGTGTATTTCAGAACAAAAAAAATAAATGTCATAAACATGGGTGGCTGTTATAAATATGGAAAGGTATTTGATACAGTCCTTAAAATTATTTCACTTCAAACCTGATTGACTCTTTCTCATCTTAAGAAAAACCAATGATTTACTTATCCATGAATATCACAACTTACAACAAGAGCAATAAAGGTCTCAATAGTTGCTAGAAGTGAACATGGAGCGAAGTGGCAATAGTTATTTTCTTTCTGTTTAGGGCTATGTTTTAAAGCTATGTTTTCACAATCTTGTATTAAGAAAACTATATTAATAGTAAAAATTATCCCAAATTAAAAATTACCAGTTAAAGTCAAGATGTCTTCATAAGTTTACACAGTGAGGTACTTCCCGTCTATACAGGCACACATATACACAGACACACATGTATCAGTTATAGAAAAAAAATATAAAATGCTAAAGGGACAAAATTAACAAGTCATAGTAGAGTTTGAAAATATACAAGATAAACACCTCTGCAATAAAAATCAGAATCTTTTAGGAAATTAAAGAAATTATATAATAAAATGAAACAGAATAACTGCTTGGGAGAATAAGATTTTACATTCATCACAGTCCACTATAAAGTATCAAATTTGATGTTTATTTTTGAATAGAGATGCTTGAGTTTTTTAGAAATATGTGAGAAAAAATCTTAAATAAATAGTAATTATTGGTTTTCCTGGAACCCACTGTAAATTATATAATGAAATGTAGTAAAAGCTGTACTTGTTATCTTACAAGTAGAAAGAGTAGAAATTTCAGTTATTTAAAAATGATTTCTACCCACACCCATTGTAACACTGTTCTTTCTGGTTTAACTACTTAGGTGCAATTTTCAGAGCCATTCTATGGAAATGGTTTGAAGAGCGTTGAAAGTAAAGTATCTCCACACTCATCCAAACATACAAACACACATATACACTTCTAACTTCTTTGCTTACCCTCAATGCTGATGGTGAATAGATAAGATGATAAATTATAACTGAACAAATATATGATATTTAAATAGAGTGACCCAATAGGCAAATAACTTTTTGCTGTTTTCCACTTCTTTATGCAATAGCCATTTCCAGAGTGAATAATCTGTAGCTGTCACAACATAAAGAATGCAAAGATTTACATGGGTCATTGCCCAAAATAAGTTCACCATTTACTTATACTTTTATTTGAGGGGAAAAAAAAACACACACAAAATGACGATTTCCTTTCAAAGAACTATTAGTTCAACACTTGCTTAAATAAAAGACCCCTTCCCGCCTACTTTACAATAACATGTATAACCAAACTATACATTACAAGAATACAGAAGACATTTGTTAGTGTATAATTGTAATGTTATTTGAGCAAGTCTCCTACAATCTAGGAAGAAATCATAGAAAGATATTTTGTTGTGGTCAGCCATTAAATTCATTGCATGTGTGGTAAGCTGGGCTACTAAATCACATGGCAGGTAAATGTAGAGATTGAACTGATGAGAAGGAGCTCTTTTTGTAGCTATAGAATTCAAATGAGATACTTTTGACCAAAAATATGCTTTATTATTTTATTTGAAAACACAAGATGGCATATATTTTAGAAATATAACTTATAATGAAGTGGTTCTCAACTTAGAGTAATCCCCTTCCCAATCCACAGGATATTTAACAATGCCTGGAGATACTCTGGGTATCACAACTATTGACATCTACTGGATAGAGGCCAGGGATACTGATAAACATTTTCCAATGCACACAGAAGTCCCCACGCTCCACACAAAAAAAAATTACCTGCACCAAAATGCCAAAAGGGCCTAGATTGAGAAACACTTCTGTAGTGGAAGATTCCCCCTCTACCAACAAATTTCTGGAAGTTTGTATTTCTCACCCTGACCTGAAATTCATCAGTATACGTCAGTTTTAGTTGGCAAAGTACTCCAAACTTAAGGCAGCTTAATTCAAACAGAGAATCAATTATGGACCAAGTTAGAGAGCTGTTATTCATAGGTAGAATTTATAAGGGCTTCCTGACTGTCTCCTTCAGGAAATACAACGTTATCTCATTAGCTCTTTCCATTAGATCCTGGGACCTGTCTTGGCTAAAACTTCTCATGCCCACACAGTAATATCATGGCCTGTTGTTGGGTGGGGGGAAGGGGGAGGGATAGCATTAGGAGATATACCTAATGTAAATGATGAGTTAATGGGTGCAGCACACCAACATGGCACGTGTATACATATGTATCAAACCTGCATGTCGTGCACATGTACCCTAGAACTTAATGAATTAAAAAAAAAACACATGAAAGATGAAGCTGGCTTTGCTCATTTACTACCAATAAACAAATGTAAACTTACATTCTTTTTCCATCCTAACAATCACAATTACACTGTTAAATAAAAATTGAGTTTATTAAAGTAAACAAGCTTAAGAAGGTTCCTTATAACATTACTCTTTTCCAACATCCTTAGGGATTCAAAATGCAGGTCATAGGGCATGAAAGGCAGGAGTGGAATCAATCTAGATAATGAAATAATCTGCTATCACAATCAGGCTCCACCTTCCTCCTTTTATATTAACTCCCTACTGATTATTACATTTATTGAAATACTAGAAGTTGAGCTTTCAAAACGAAAAGAGGTACATCATTGTAAAGAAATAATAATTAATTCCAATGTCATTTCCTTAAAATTCTAACCAAAGGAGTAACTCATTATAACCCACTCCAATATTTGCTTCTAAAACGTTCTAAACAATGCTATTACCAATTGTTCTACTTCAAAAAAATTCTACTAAGGAACTATTTGCTATTTAAGTTTTTTTTTTCTTTTTTCCTCATTTTGTTGTTGTTTGGTTTTGTTCTGATTTTTCCTCAAAAAGAGTCAAGACAGCCCGAATTTAAGTCTCTGTTTGGAAGAATTCCAGGACCTCAAAAGCAAATATTAGAAACCATGTAAAAGCCTGTCAGATTATTTGCCCTTAGAAAGGTTTAGGGAATAGGAAGTCATAAGAGCTTTTAAATCCATTTTCTTTGGTCAGAAGACTAGAAGTACAAGGGTCAAGAGAGGTTGCCCTTCCTGACATTCTTGCACTTGCTGTAAATAATAGTGACCTACCTGTAAATGATTTCCCCCATAATCCAGACATCTATACACTAAGTTCAGTCATTGCCTTCTTTAGATGGGTTCCCTAAGAGTTAAGTGTGATCTGTGAATGGTAGTTGAGATAAAAACTAGAAATAAGGAAAAGAAACTGTCTTTAAAAGAAGTGTCTCGAGTTTCCGTTTACAAGCCTGAAGGGTTGTTGTACATATTAAAACTGCTGCATAGCTCCATCCCTGGTCAAAGAAATCCCTCCTCCTAACACCCCCACCCCACCCCCGTGGACACTGAAGATGTCAGATCTCTGGGAAACAGCAGTTAGAAAAAGGATGCTTTTCATAGCTTGTACTAGAAAACGCTGGCACCCCCATCCCTGCTTAAAATAGCACTAAACTGAGTCACAATGCAGGAAGCTATACCTTCTGTGTCTCTTCAATAGAATCTAGCTCGTTTCTAGTGAAATGCTAAATAATACTGCATAGCTTTGCCCATGTATGTGACATGTCAATTCTTCTAATCCCCCGTTTGCCCTAGATAATTTTACGCTTTATCCATCAGCATGCCACACAAGATAGAAAAATGCAGTTAACAAGATGACAGTGTTAGCTAGGTATTTGGCATCGATATTAGTGAAAGTTTGTCATTTGACAATTATTTCCCTAGCATACCAGACGGTAAAGAAAATGTTTTCATTCATCCGCAAATGACTAACATTTTATTGATGTTTCAAAATGCGGTTGAAACTATTGCACTCTCAATTTCCGAGTCGGTTTTGAGAGTTAGGGCAGAATACTAATATCAGTAACTCCTGCCTCAAATGTCTCCGTTAAATGCCCAGCCTTGGAGTGTCAGTTCAGCAGGGAGGTGTTGCTAGTTAAGAATTCTTCGATAAGCCAGTCTGGGTGGTCACAGGTGATGAGAACCCTTCCCTTTCCCCATATATCCCCGTGCATGGCGATAAAAATCACTCTGAACACTGCTACCACCAAGCAAAACGACTCCCTGCCTGCCTCGTAAAGAGCTTAGTCTGGGGAGGCAGCCGGATGCTGACCCCTGCAGAGAGTATTGCTTCGGTGCGCTTTGCCAAAGGACCCTGCTAGCATTATGGAAAACGAGTTAGGTACTTGTGAGGTTTTGCTTTATTTCCTCCAAAGGAAGAAGAACTGGGATCTGGCAAAGAAAATCCTCTTCAAAGACTGCTAAAGGGGGATGGGGTGAAGGAAGGGAGAAAGTTGGGGGTGAGGGG
Source organism: Mandrillus leucophaeus (assembly GCF_000951045.1). Taxonomy (NCBI): domain Eukaryota; kingdom Metazoa; phylum Chordata; class Mammalia; order Primates; family Cercopithecidae; genus Mandrillus; species Mandrillus leucophaeus. The sequence goes on along the minus strand of NW_012098432.1, from coordinate 1,892,039 downwards.
GAGGGAGCTTATTTTTTAATTACTTATTTCCCACTTTCACTTCCCCGCTCTGCTTCCCCAACTCCTCGCTGAACAAGATTGATTGGTGTAGCTGCTAACGACTCAGCCTCGGTTCTCGCATTGATTTGCAAATGGCCCGGAAAAGCTTAGGGATCTTGAATCTGGAAATGAGTTCAAGAAGGAAAGAAGAAAAAAAGAGTAGGGGATGGCCCTATGCCTAGTATCTCCTTCTGCCTAGGGCCAGGGCAGGGCTGAAAACAGCCCGGCGAGCTGCGGCGGGGCTGCTGCATGGGGAAGCGGAGGTTACCGCTCCGCACCGCGGAGGAGCAAGCCTGTTCAACCCGGTTTGGAGATTGTTAAGAAATACAACCCTGCGACTCGTTAAACCCCTTAACTTTACCCTGCCTTGACTCAGATGCGCCGATCTGATAGGCTCAAATGGGTTAAACTGCCTCTTACATAACGGGACTGCCTGGCTCTACACAATTAAAACACTTGATTGCAGTCTTTTCCCGACTCTGCATCCCAGCACGACCCGCCCCGTGCCTCCCAGCGCGCCTGCGTGCCGCGCGTGCACAGGCCCCCGCGCGCACGCTGGCCCTCGCGCGTACTACATACACACTCTCCATCACACACACACTCCATGTTGACCATAAACAATCCCCTACTCACACACACAACTTAGTGTCAACACGCACAGATGAAAGAGGGGCGTCCTGCAATCCATACTGGCCGACCCCCACAGTCACGCAAGCTGCTCTACCGTAAGGCCTTGCACCTCCTCGTGTCCCCGCAAAAAAGCAGCGCCCCGCCACCATTCCCTACCTATTCCCGAGAAAAGGCAAAGAGAGAACTAGTTGGCTGGTCGTTAACTGCAGCGTAGCTACCCAGGCGAGATTAGAAGAAAATAAAAAACAAAAAAACAACTCACAGTCGCCGGCGTCATGATGGCGCCGACCACAACTTGGAGGACTTCAAACTTACGGTGCCTCGAGAGGTAAAACGCACCGGTGAGGGAAGGGAAAGCGCCCCTCAGCTCTCTTCACCCCAGCCCCGACACGCAGACTTTTCTAGCAAAGCATCCCTCTAGCGCTTACGACAGTAAGGAAAGCCTTCATTCTACGGTGGCTCTCTTTCCCCCTCGGTTTGCATAACTGTGATACAGTTCCTCCTAATTATTTTTTTCGTTGTCTTTCTTTTCTTTTTTTCTTGCTTTCGTTTTTCTTTTTTTCTTTTTTTTTTTTTTTTTTTTTTTTTTAAATCCACCCCCCCTTCTCCATCCCCAGTCCCCGGGCGGGGTTGCTAAGGAAACGGCCGCTTGGCAACGCGCGCGAGCCCGGGGGCCGGCGGCCGGCGCAGCGCCCCGCGCTGCTTCTGCTGCTGCTGCTGCTGCTGCTGCGATTGCAGCCGCCGCCGCCGCTCGCCCTGCCTCCTCCGCTGCCGCCGCGCCTCCTCCCTCACTCTCCGGCGCGCTCGCCTCCTCGCTAGATGGTGTGCGAGCCGCCCGAGAATTAGACACACTCCGGACGCGGCCAAAAGCAACCGAGAGGAGGTGTAGTGTGGTGCCAGGGGGAGGGAGGGGAGGGAGGGAGGGAAAGCGAAGAGGAGGAGGGGGAGGCAAAAACACCGAAAAACAAAAAGAGAGAAACAACACCCAACAACCAGGAGTGGGGGGGAAGAAAGAAAGAAAAGAAACCCACCCACCCATCAAAAAAAAAAAAAAAAAAAAAAAAATCCTGTGGCGCGCCGCCTGGTTCCCGGGAAGACTCGCCAGCACCAGGGGGTGGGGGAGTGCGAGCTGAAAGCTGCTGGAGAGTGAGCAGCCCTAGCAGGGATGGACATGATGATGTTGGTGCAGGGTGCTTGTTGCTCGAACCAGTGGCTGGCGGCGGTGCTCCTCAGCCTGTGCTGCCTGCTACCCTCCTGCCTCCCGGCTGGACAGAGTGTGGACTTCCCCTGGGCTGCCGTGGACAACATGATGGTCAGAAAAGGGGACACGGCGGTGCTTAGGTAGGAAGAACGGCGTGCTTTTCGTACTTGTCTCGGTCTATCTTTCTGTCTCTCTTTGAACCCTCTCTGCCTTCTTTATAACACAAGCAATAATGCTGGTGGTGCTCATCATGGAAAGACCACATCTCAAGAATTCCAGGTGCAGATTCTTCCCGGAGCCCCGGCCCGTTTATGCTGGGGCAGGTAGCAAGCTGGACTTGTGATGCTAAAGCACTTTGCCGGAACGCCAAGTAGCCTGGGGATGAGTGAACTGTCAGGTTTAGAAGGAGGGGCAGGTGCCACTTTGAAACTGAATGCACAAGGTCTCTGTTTTACTGTCATGGGGTACTCTTGGAGAGTCTGACAAGTTTATAAGGTTTGTTTCTATTTTACTCCAGCATAAGCGACTCTTTCAAACTGCTGGTTCTCTGCTCCCATTTGTTTTCCCTCTCACTTGGACACTCAGGCTCGATTTCTTGCTCTTTATCTTTCTTTCCTTTTACCGCTTTCTCTTTTCTTTCTTTTCTCCTTCTTCCTTCTCTTATACCATTTTCCCCACCTCCTTGTAACTCTTTTTCCCTCCAATATCTCTTTTCACACCTTTTCTATTTTCGGTTTTTTCCCTCCTTTTTAAAATTTGTTCGCATATTTTCTCATTTTTATCTCCACGACTTTAATTTCTGTTCTTCACACTTAATCCCCTTTCCTCCTCTCTTTTAACCCTTTTCCTTTTAGCTAATTTTTTTTATGCCTCCTTAATGTCCCTATCCTGTGCTTTTGACTCCCATTTCTCGTCCCTCTCCCAATACCGTTTCCCACCCCTGTGGCACACACAGGCATGGTCACTCTTCCCCTCCAGTACCATTTACTCACCCTCATAACTCTTATTTCTATAAACATACTACTTCACATACTCTCACATCCTCACATGCACTGGCACTTGCATGCTCTAAGAAACACTTCCACATTCAGATCCTCTCTCACTGTTTAAAAGGCATACTCTCCTTCTCTGTTCCACATTGTCACTCACACATGTGTACACACTGCCTCTCTCACTCACTCTCACTCTGGCTCTCCTCTCTTTTTCTCTTTCCATGTCTTTCTGTCGTCTCTTTCTTCTCACCTTCCTCCCTCCTTCAGTCTTCAGTTTTACTTCTTTTTCTCATTTTTCCTTTTTCCCTTCTTTCCCCTAAGCTTGATCTCTGAGGTGGTTTGTCATTAATGAACATCCATACCCTGGTTTTAACCCTAAGCAACAGTGCAGAGAGGGAGCCTGGAAATATTTCCTATGAAAATATAAATGGATGATCACCAAAGCTTAGATCTAAACAAAGCTAAACGCCCTATTCCTTCATTTCTTTCCCATCACCCTCCCTTCTCCCCTTGCCACCCCACCTCACATTTCCCTGAAAGATCTTCTTTCTCTCCACTGGGTGGTGGTTGACTTATAAGTGTGGCTTGCACAACATCAGTGTACATGACATGTCTAAGGTGAAAGAGAGTGGGAAATGTTTCTGTTTGAATCATGCAACATATTTAAATTTAATGATGTGGGTGTGGTATATGACTTACACCTTTTGGAACATGCCTATGAGTTCAAATTTGGAATACTATCATATTTTTTAATATACATGAATGCATATGTTTTTAATAATTTCTGTTTTGAATTAAAAATGTCACTGTATACAAAAGTAACTAATATCTTTGTTATTACATAGTAAAAAGAAAAACTTTTCTTTGTTGGTAACAGTGATAAACTCTTTGTCACAGAGAGGATATAAATTAAGCCTGTATATACTCTTTATGTTAAGTTTGTTTTAGAAGTTTGAACAACAGTGATAAGGGCAAAACACTATCTTCAGAGATTGCAAACATATATCATGGGAGCTGCAATATGTATTTTTGTAGTAAGCAACATATTGCTTATTTGTAGTGAGCATTACCATTTCCACCCTAAAGGATTTAGAAGACTGCTTTTCTTTCAATAATATATTCTGGCATTTGGTTTACCAAACAAACAACAATTTAATAAATACTATGGTTAATGAAAATAGCTGGACCCACATTCTGCTTCCAGGAGACTCATGTTTAGTTCACTCATTGCTTCCAATAGTGAAGCTTCCCTAATATGTGGGGACCATATATTTCCAGTGTTGTTGGTTTGGTGCAGTCCTTGTTTACTTTGTGTGCTCTGTACCTCATCCATTTAGATGCTATATCCTGCATTTTGTGATATTGAGGGAACTTTTGACTTTCAAACTTCTTGAAGAGAACAGAGTCTCTGTGTCTTCTCGATAGTGTTTCTAACAAATTAGATTTTAGTTTTTAAGTATTTTTTTATCATATGAAATAGAAATTTGAACTACATTACTTTTTACTCAAAGCAATTTGCTTATAGTAATTCTGAAATTCTCAAAGAAGTATCTAGTTGTTGAACTTCTTACATTGTCTGTAGGTTTTAAACTAATTTAACATATCCATTTATAAGAAATTCTCTCTCCATTAGAAAACGTTAAATATTGTCAGTTACTTTTTTCTTGACTTCTCTACAGCTGATGATTTCCTCTGCTCATAGATCAATATAAATAGAGCTTAAGGACTAATTGAGTATAGGCAACTCAGGTGATGCATTTTTTTTTTTTAAATCAAGAGTAATGTCACAGTTATATTTTGTTTTTTCTTTGTATACTTAAAACCATATCTGTTGTTATTCTCTAACTCATTATAAAACAAAACAAAATTCTACTCTTCAAACATACGCCCTTGTCCCATCAAAATACATGAATGAAGTGCTCAGGAGAACACTTAACCGAATTACATGATATCATTCATCAAACTTTGCACAGTATATTCTATTTTTAATGTAACATATTCCTCACAGTGTCTTTAATAAAAAACAAATAGTGGCATAACAGTTATCAAATAATTTTAAGTGCTAAAGGCCTTAAAGTGCAAACATGCCAGTCAGTGACTCTGTTGCTTGTGGTTACGCTAATGAAACAGAAGTTTAAAGGTCAAATGATACATTTCTGTTTCCTAAGTGCCAGAATGTCTGTTTTTGAGAAGAGGATCATGAAAAACAAAACTTTCCTTAAGTGCAGTTATAATACACAAGGGAAATTCATTCTGTTATCTAACTGTGTCTGTCATTTTATAAATCATCTTTTCTGTTTAGCTTAAATACAGGATTTATGATGACATTCCACTTAAAAATTTTAATATTTTTATCATTTTACCTTCGTCTCTTAGGGTTAGTGAAGCCATATATATGAAGTGTAAAGATGTTTCTTACTTTTAGTAATATTATTCAGTGCTAAATTTCTGAATGATTCACCTGAATTATTTGGACCTTCTTGATAAAGTATTTAATGATACAGATATTCAATATAGTAATGTTTGATATTTCCCTTTCTTAAGCTTTGTATTTAAAAAATATATGGTGTCTAAAATACATTGTAATTTGCTATAAACACAAGCTGTTTCCATTAACTTATTAAATATAGACTTTAATTGCTACTACATTTAATATATACAGTATTTTATTCTTAACAGAACTTGTTAATCTTGTATGGAGACATTAACTTTTTTTACATTTTTTGAGTTGTATTTTGTAGTACATGGAAGATCTGAGTTAATACGTCATGGGCTGACCTAGTAGAGAACAGGAATGCTAGAACCATATTGGTTATGCTTCAGGACCCAATGTTTCTGGAACTGGAGAATTCAGGGGAATATAACTCTGCTCTAGAACAATACATAAATTTCAGGAGACTTAAAAAAATCATTTTGCAGTCACTTTAATATGAACCAGTTGCTTTACTCTTACCTTAGTAATAAATACTGTTATGTAAACATGTCAAAAATGTTTAATACTCCTTGGAAACAATACTATGAACATCCTTATTTACATCCTCCCAGTGTCTGCACATTTTTAAAACGTGTTATTTTTAAGCTAATTTTTTTCAATCTGTTTCTTATTCAGCCCTTCTGTATGAAGTTTGTACTTTTTTAGTCACCTTTCTGATATGAATTCAAAATATCCTATTATCTGGTTGTCATGCTTTAATCGAAAAAAGTAAGATTCTTTCCTTAATTGTGATATCTTCTTTTACCTTAGCAAAGTTGAACACAACTCTTGTCATTTTAATGCAATAGATTTGAATGAAAGTTATGTGATATCCTACTATGATATTGTAATATGGAAGAAGGTTTTTGCTTAGGGCATATTTCTACATTATTGGAAACCACAAAACTTTTGCAAGTAAATTTATGAATGAATATGACAAGTATTTATGATTGCTTATCCTATTTGTTCACTACATTTGCCTTTTTATTAGACTACATTAACTGGTTATGATTTGAAATGCATGCTGTGACAATAAAATAAATGATTTCTGTGTGAGAATACAGAATTACCAATAGCAGTAAAAATCAATTATGGTGTACTTTTGGAATAGTATTTGAGAGTCTCAGATTTTCTGTTGAGTTATTCCTACACATTGATGCATTATACTTTCCAAATGCTCAGTTCAACTTTACAAATATTTTCAATTTAGGACAGTAAGGCAGTCTTTTAAAACCTATATGTCGATTAAATAGTATTATGAAGAAATATTTTTAAAATCCTGAGGATTCTTTTTTTTTTTTCTTTTTAAAAAGAGAAGGGATAATGGATTATCAGAATGGTCAATCTGGAAAAATATGTTCTAGAATATGTAATAAATGTTAAATGTTACCTATATTGATTTGCAGAACTGTTCTATTGGCAAGATATATTACTTGATACTTTAGTACACAACTATTAATAAAAGTATAAGATAATATTTTTAATTTTCTAGATAAATGTATTTTGCCCAATCTTTTTAGTTCAGAAGAATTCAAAAACCCATGTAGTTGTATAGATCTTTGAACACAAGCATGTTAATGAACTACTTATTTTAAATAGATAGGCTTTACAATTAAATCGCTACATAGAATAAGTTAATACTGCAATACCTGACTTCTAAAGAATTTACAGAAATATTCCCATCATGGTCTGTGTGAGTTCTGGGCCTGATTGACCAGACCCATCCTTTGTCCATCTGCTATTCTGTGCTATGGGGTGGTGGTGGGGTCTTCAGGTGGAGGCTGGAGCTAATCCCTAAAGCTACATTTCCCAGTCTTTCATGCCAACTATCTTCAGGCTGTCATTAGCCAATGGAAAGTAGTTTTTGGTGAAGGGACAACATCATGAAGTGAGGGGCTAGGGCATTTCTGCCCTCTTTCATTGTTTTGGGCAGCTTACAGCACTGTATTCATCTCCCATGGGAACCTTTTTTGTTTCAACTTCCAACGGATAACTAGCCCCTGTGTTTCTCTTTACTGCTTTATCCCTTCTTTCTTCAACCTAGTAGTAGTAGTGGCTTCCTGATGTTACTAACCACTGAGTTATCTTACCACCTTCTATTTAGCTTCCCAGGTATTCTATCCCCTTTAAAATACATTTCCTACATTAAATTCTCCCATTTTTAATATACAGAATGGTGGTGTTTGTAGAACCTTGATAGATACATAGTGAAAAGTGATAGTTTTTGTGATTTTAATTATATTTGATTGAGTGACTGTGGCACTATAAATGTTGCTTACTAGCACTGAATGTAATAGTTTTTAAAAGAAACGTGCATAGAAGTTAAGCCATAAGAATACTGAGGCATATTACAAAGAAAAAAGAAGAGGCTTTTTAATCCATACACAGATTATATTAATAATAAACCAAATGAATAAATGTTGAATTAATATAACATTTAATAATTTCAGTAGGAAAATATATAATGTTGCTATGTGTGGAAAATAAATTGATGAACATATATTGATGAGATTCAATAACAGTGTTATATTTTTTTACTGAGCCAAAAATAACTATGATTAAACCCTGCTTGTAGATATGTGATCAAAATGCTAAGACAATTCATAGAGTGTTGCCTATTGAATTCAATAAAAATTAAATGTCTTTCTTTATATAGAATAACATCTAAGGTGACAATAAAAGTTTCTAGTTTTTACGAAGTATATGACAGTAACAATATTGCTAATTGAACTATTTGACTATTGTAGGAATTAGTCTCAAACAAGTGGAATCTTTTGATTGAAACTCAAGTCATTTTTCTACCATATCTTGTTTCAGAATTGCAGAAATTAAGACGTTATAGACATCACATGACTTAAACACTTTTTTTTTTTTTTTTTTGAGATGGAGTCTCGCTTTGTCCCCCAGGCTGGAGTGAAGTGGCACAATCATAACTCCGTGTAGCCTCTAAATCCTTGGGCTCAAGTGATCCTCCTGCCTTAGCCTTCTGAGTAGCTGGGACTAACATACAGGTGTGTGCTAACATACCTGGCTAATTTATTTTTATTTTTATTTTTAAAGATGGGGTCTTACTGTGTTGCCCAGACTGGTCTCAAACTCCTGGCCTCAAGCCATCCTTATGCCTCAAGCTGTCAAGTAGCTAGAGTTATAGATGAAAGCCCCCTCTTAACTGTGTATCAGATGATGTGGTGACCTTCTCATTTGCTCCTGCAAAACACTTTCTAAAAGACACTTATATAGGTGTCTGGTTCATATATAAATAAACAATTGTCATTGAGTCCTACTATTGGTACATTTTTCTGTAATTATTCAGGAGAAATGATAATTTAAGACTGTCGTTAAATGACTGTCTCTCAGGGATGCTCTAGAGAGGATTTCTGAATTTGGAAGGAAGTTGAATTTCTTTTTCTTTTTTTTTTTTTTTTTTTGAGACGGAGTCTCGCTCTGTCGCCGGGGCTGTAGTGCAATGGCCGGATCTCAGCTCACTGCAAGCTCCGCCTCCCGGGTTCACGCCATTCTCCTGCCTCAGCCTCCCGAGTAGCTGGCACTACAGGCGCCCGCCACCTCGCCCGGCTATTTTTTTGTATTTTTTAGTAGAGACGGGGTTTCACCGTGTTAGCCAGGATGGTCTTGATCTCCTGACCTCGTGATCCGCCCGTCTCGGCCTCCCAAAGTGCTGGAATTACAGGCTTGAGCCACCGCGCCCGGCCGGAAGTTGAATTTCTTGATATCGTCCATTGCGTTTCTCTGGAAGCTCACTGATAGGTTAAAGATTGTCATTGTCACTTTCTATGCATATGAAAAAATAAAATTTATTGTGTTTTTTTCTAGGAGTATCCTATTACCTGTCATTTTGCTTTTCTAAAGGAAATGTTAAATTGGTTCACATTTTATTTTGTCAGATATTTTATGTGTTTCAAATTAACCAGCAGAAACAAAAACTTCACGTATGACTGGAGACTAAAATCTCAGATTTTTCTACACAGTCATAATCGTTATCAAATTGAGTTTTAATTACTCTGCTGTATATATTACAGAAAAAAGTGGTATAACTTATAAGATCTTTATGAATAAATAATAGAAATTGATATTTTGCAAATATGTATTTTCTGTTTTTCCTTGCTATTTTAATTTTGATTAGAAAAACACACGGGTTTGTAGTGGTAAAACGCTCGTTCAGCTATCTGTAGGGCCTTAGCACAGAAGCTTTCATGTATCAGGCCAATATCCACTAATTTTTGAATTAATGAGTAAATGGAAGGGTAAGTGAAGAAACGAATGTATTTAAGTGTTTTTTTGTTAAATCCACATATCAACAGTCCCTGCCTTAAGTAATTCCTGCAGAAGTCTTAGTGGTTTAAGAGATATACATTGGAAATATTCAGTGTCTTTAAATTACAGGACACAGTCTACTTTGAAGAAAATGTACTTCTTGCTAAAGGTATTATTAAATAAAATGTTCTAAAATATAAGGCATTTTACATAAGAAAGGTAAAGTGTTCTTTGATTAACTTCTATTTTGTGTGTATTTGCGTGTGTGTGTGTATGTGCTATGTTAAGATTTCAAAGGTATTCTTACTGTAGGTTTAAGCAGAAAAGTGTGAAATGTAATGATTTAGTTGTAAGATTTTGAAATGTAGTTATAATTTTAAGAAGATCCCAGATTTTACATTGTATAGGAAGGCTTTTGCCCTTGACAATTATAATCAACAGATAGCAGGAACAGTTCAAAATAGCAAAATCTCTATTGTGGCCTCCTAACATTTGTTTCTGTTTCTACCTCAAGTTATGGAGCCTTCTCTTCCTTTCTCCTAAAGCTTTAATTAAACGAAATCAATAAGGATACAAAGGTAGAAAGAATTTGCTATTGCTACAATTTTACTGAATTGTAAAAAGTAGCTACAAGCCCCAAACCAGAGCAGAACTTTTGTATCATTTTAACCATCTCCTAGAGGTAGGTCTGCAGTACTTTATAAACCACAGTGTATTGATACTAGCTGATAGAATTTTAATGTGGTCATATGGCTTTGATTTATAATGTTGAGGATGTTATCTATTGGTGTAGTGGTTTCTAAGCCATATCAAGTTCTGAATCCTGACAGAGGACCTTTGATGCTCTTATAAGCATTCAGCTGGCATGGGAATTGGTCTCTTAATCACCTTCTCTAAGAAAAGAAGAATAGAGGAAAGGAGGAATTTGGCAGTGTTGCCAGCATTAAATGTTGCTCTTTTGAATAAAAGCCAATTCATTGTACTTTCCAGATAGCTGGTAATTTACTCAATTTAAGGAAGATGTTTATAACCCTTTTTAGTCCAGAACAAAGTTGTTCTTTACTGAATTTTTCTGAGTCGTTTGGACATAGGTCCAGTGCCCATGCTCATGCTATTGATAGAGTTTGTGTGCGTATTAGTGTGTGTTTAAAGCTATGGCTACTGCCATAAAGTATGTAAAGGTTTTAGATAACTTAAAGAGCCATGGAAAATATGTGTTCCATTGTCTTCAGAAACCCCTTTCTTTTCATGCAACTAAGTTACATTTAGAAGTATTAATGAATTTAAGAGATACTGTGAATATAAGAGCTGTAATCAGAAGATATTTTATATATTTTCTTTAATAACATTTATCCTGTAATATAAGGGTGTCTAATAAAGAGATCATAAAGTTTTTCTAATTTTATAAATAGAATATTTCTTACAGTAGACTATATTTAGATACCTAATATTTGATTTGTAAGTATTTTCAAATTAGTGTATTTGGCTGATGATCAGTTGAATAGAAAATGGCTTGTGGACTACTTAGTGTAGTGCTTGGTAGATTATTAGTATTCAAAACCTGAATGTTGAGTGAAAGAATGGGAGAAGAGATGGGGAGGAAGGGAAGAGGAAGAAAGGGAGGGAGGAAAGCATTTTAAGCTGTATTAGTGACTTCTCATCACATTACCTTAAACTTTAGATCCCTTGGGATGACATAGAATTAAGCCCAGACATTTCATTATATAGAAGTATAATAAGATAAAATATATTTAATTTCATATAATTATTAAATAACTGAAATAATTCTAAGCCCTTAATTTTCTGTATTAGTCTGTTTTCATACTGTTGATAAAGACACACACGAGACCAGGAAGAAAAAGAGGTTTAATTGGACTTACAATTCCACGTGACTGGTGAGGCCTCAGAATCATGGCGGGAGGCAAAAAGCACTTCTTACGAGGTGGCAGCAAGAGAAAATGAGGAAGAAGCAAAAACAGAAGCCCCTGATCAACTCATCAGATCTTGTGAGACTTATTCATTATCATGAGAATAGCATGGGAAAGACAGCCCCTCATGATTCAATTACTTCCCCCTAGGTCCCTCCCACAACATGTGGAAATTCTGGGATATACAACTCAAGTTGAGATTTGGGTGGGTGCACAGCTGAATCATATCACTTTTCTATGATGAAGTAATATACACTGTACATATTGAAGTTTGAAAATTGTGTTTTTCATGCAGGTGTATGTCTTCCTTCTCAGTTACTAGTCTATATTTATTTTAGAACATAGATAGCAGCTTTATACCTTGGCCTGCAATTGGGTCAGGGGCCATTTTTTGGAATATGTTCACAAAAGGAGATTAGATATACCGTAAGCGCTCATTTAGTGTTGTTGATAAGTTTTTAGAAACTCTGACTTAAGTAAAATGATGTATAATGAAAATAAATTTTCTTCCTTCCTCAACATTATAAGAAAACAACATGGAACAAAATGATGTTACTCAGTCACCTGCTGTATGTTGTTTTACTTAAAGTTGCAGCTTCTAAGAATCTATTCACATCGTTGAGGGATTATAATACATCTTTGAAAAGTCTTCTGCATCTCTTTCTTATGCTTATGTTACTTATTTTTGTTCACAAATTATTCTAGATGTGAAGTTACTTTTGCTTATTTGCACAGTTTATCATCTATCATAATTGCTTAGTTTTATTGAAATTGTTCATGCTTTGAGGCAACCAGAATGGAAGCAATCAGAACTTGAGTTCCTGCTTCTGTACTTACTGGCTATGTGACCTTGAACAAAAGCCTTGTCTCCGCAACAGAAGTAGATGGGTTAAATGAGATATTACATGTAAAATGCTGGCAGTACGTAACACATAGTAAGTACTAAACGTACATTAGCTAATAATTTTATGCTGCTTTTTTTCTGCTAATCTCACTTTGAAATTTATTGGCACTTGGCTTCACATCTGGAAGTAGAAACACACTAAAAAATGTTTTAGCTCTTAGGGTGCAGACCCAGAGCACTCAAAAGAAATGGAATTACAAATTTTATGCTCAGCAGACTGATGGTGATTTGATTCACTTACCAGAAGTGACAGAGCACTATAATTGGGTGGTCACATGAAGCAATGAGAACTTAAGTGAGAAATGGAAAGAAACAGAAGAGGAGAAGTAAAAGTAATTAGCAATAAGTAATGACAGTGAAAGAGTCGGAGGATGAAGATGAACATTTGTGACAGTTTAGAATGGAAGATATGATAGCTCATGATAACACTGGAATAGTTGATAAGAGGACTAGCATTAAAAAATTAGCAAACTCTGGATTCTGGATAGTGTAGCAAATAATTATTGAGGATTAGATATTTTCTTATGGTTCCTCGGGGCATCTGTAGGTTATGCTGAAGGCAATGCAGTTCAGAAGCAGCAGGTATGGGCAAGAACTTTCCCTATAGATAGCCATTGTTGCCAGGGGCAATATACTGAATTAAAGCTTGGAATTATGTATGAATGCTTGCCCTAATTCTGCATATTTGCAAAATGCACAGCATAGTGTTTTATAGTCATGATGGTGGAGCCATCATCAACATCATGATTCAGATTGAAATCACAGTCCCAGAACATCTACCATATATAACATACGTTCACAACTATGTACAATAAACTATTTCTTTCCCACTCTTATAGCCAAGTAGATTGGCAAGGGAAGGTAACTTGAACCAGGTGGAACTGTTAGGAAGTGGCGGAACCACAATTACAATCCAAGTCCTTTATCCCAAGCTCATTATCTTGTACCTCTTACTAAAAGAAATCAAAACAATTGACAAAAAATTTCTTCGTTATTCATTTATTATGCATTTACTGAGCACCAACTGCCTTTTAGCTTCTAAGTCTACAGTGATTAAAAACATCAAGACAGTATGTTCTAAAGTTGAGGAAACGTGAAATTGTTTAAATGAGATTACATATTTGGCATATTAAATGTATATGCATATATATTTAATATATAGCATATATATTTAATATATAGCATATATATTAAATGGTCACATGCATTTAATAGATAGGAAAATTGTGAATTTTTAAAACTACTATAGATATTCTGGAGGAAAATCTCTCATCCATAAATGATTCCACCTTTAATGATTACGAGCTATTGATAACATAACAGAAAAAACAGCTGTTGAACATCACACATAGTTAGGTATTATGTATTGATCACTGCAATGAATCTTTACAACAAACTATATTTCTTCTACTTTACAAATGGGGAAACAACGTCATAGAAGCTGAGTAATTTTCCGAACTTTATTACAGCAATTAATGCATAACCATGATTTGATCCTAGGCCTGTGTGTCTCCAAGGCTCGTGCTCATTTCCTTTCAAAAGCCACAATATGTCCTGAAGCTTTTTTGTATACTCTAGTCCTTAAAAGAAATGAAAATCAGTAGTTCCTTGTTATAGTATTCCAGGTCCCTAGTTTAATCATCTGAATGTCCATCCTGATATAACTCTGAACAGCTGAATCACCTTGATTCACTCCTTTGAAAGGGGTTAGGCAGCCAGTAATTTTAAGCACCATTATTTCCCAAGATAGGAAGATCCAAAGATTCAGAGACCTATAAAAGTTCCTTGTACTCTGATTTCAATAACATGTCAGTAGTAAGTTATAGTGTCTTATGTTTAATTGCCATCAATGAAAAATATCAAGCGTATTAGATATGTTGCCTTTCTCTGCTAGCTGGTAGCAGTAGTTTATATAGTTTATAGCCTAATTGAAAACTTGTTTGTATCCAATAGTACATAATTTAAGAATCTTTTAAAATGTGCTTATATATCCTTCTTCTAGAGACTTTGCATGTGTACCCAAGAGAAGTGTAAATTTTACGATGGCTGCGACTGCTTTATATATCCAAAGCTTTTCCAATTAAGTACTATTTTTGTCTCATATTGTTAAAAAATGCTTTCAAACCTTTATAACCCAGTTCTAGCTCCTTCTTCGCATGCTTACACCCTTCCATTTTATATTGTTTATTCTATCAATTTTATATTAGTCTGTTATCTCACTTGGCTCTACATAAGAATATAACAGACATAGTCAACAGCATTAATTTATTTAAAATTATTAATCCTGTATATTTCTATTTGTATAGAATGTTTTCTAAATTCTAGAATCCTTGAATTGATATTTAATTTTTCTTTCTTTCTTTGGAAATGTGTATTTTTCCATTCATTGTATAGTTTTTCCCATAGGCAATGTGTTATTTCAGGAGTTCATTCACTCAATTTCTGCATTTATGCATTGAGTCCCTGTAGTATGCTATCCACTTTCTGTGAGTTTAAGATCCAATGATGATAAGAGATAAGTTCCTATCTATTGAATTTACATTGTAATTCAGTCTATATTCTCAAACGCTGTTGTGTGTTATAAAAAACTTACATGTGGATCTCTGCTTCACTGACTCTTAGCTCAGTGGCCACAGCAAGTTATTTGGTTTTTCTGAGACTCAGTTTTCTTGTCTATAAAATGGAAATACTGAAAGCTACTCCCATAGTTATTGTGATCACTATAGTAACGTTCGTGAATATGCCGAAAGCAGTGTCAGACACAGTTCGTGTTCTTTCGTTATCAGTTGTCTTTCTTATGCTGCCTTCCTCCTCTTCCTGTAATACAGCTATATTTTATGGCCAGAAAAATCTAGTTAAAGAAATTGTTACGTGTTATATTGTACTTGATGTATTCTGTTGGCTAATAACTTCTGAGGTTCACCTATTTTAAATTCAAGGCAGCTTTCTGATGCTGTGAAGAGTAGAGTGTATCTGAAGACGTGATGACCATCTCACACATATTGTTTCTACTTCTTGGACTTATTTTTTCCTTCATCTGAGATGCTTGTCCTTCATACTGTTTTCTCTGTAATACTTTTATACATGGATTTTCCTCTAAATTTATCATCAGTTTTTGACATATTCTGAAAGTCTATGAAGGTTTATTTTCTTCATTATTTCTTCTGTTAGCATCATAATCTTTTTACCATCGTTGTGTGTTTCTCCTACTATACTACACTTTTTTCAATAGACTTGTATTTTCCTTTTTCTTGGTTGAAATGATATGTGTAAGGGATACCTGATGCTTTATTTTACCAACAAAGCAAACAATATTTTTAATTCTTTTGCAAATAATTCTTCATTGAAATAGCACGTTTGTGCTTTTGTGATTTTATTTTATCAATTATTTTAACACAAATGGGCACAATGGATGACCCTTCTCTCTAGCAATTTCAGTAATTGGTGAGTTGATTTTCTGAATTTTCTTGTGGCATTCAAAAATTCTCTTCATATTTGATACATATAACTAGTTTCTTACAGACAATATCTGGACTTTTCCATATTGTCCAGCTTTAAGTAGGACACAGTGTATATAATATTACTACGGGGACATCACTGAAATGAAAATTCTTGATAATATTCTTTTTTCACATTAAAATTCCTATTCACCTTTCTTCTCCTATATAAGAATATATTATTCTTACTATTTCAAAATTCTCATAAAACCCTTTAATAGCCTCATCATTTTTCTACTTACAGTTACATATGCATGTGTATGTGAGATGGGGTCCTTGCAAATAGTGGCATATTTCTATGAACTATTTTGAAAATTGGGTGAGGAAACTGATTCCGATCAGTTACCTCACTGTAAAATGGGTTAATGATAATGCTTAACCAGTAGGTTCTAAGAATTCAATGAGATAAACGTTGTAAGCTCCTCAACATCATGTCTGGTATGAAATAAACAAATGTTGCTAGTATGATTTTTCTAAATATTAACAATAAACCTTCATCGATATTATAGGGAATTAGCTGATAGCAATCAACATCAAAGTTTTCTGATAACATGATTACCTCTTTACCCTCCAGTATCCTTTAGGGACTTACTAATTATTCTTTATTTCAGATAGGACCTTTTGCTGTTGCCATCTCTTGTGTGGGACATTCTCCTTCTCATCAATTGATTTTCTAAAAAAAGAATTTTAATAATTTTCAGGTTCTATTTATTCTCTAAATTTAGCTCCATGGTATTTTTTTCTCATTCCCAAATTTGTGTTTGTGTGTGTGTGTGTGTATCTGTCTCTATTTATATACACTTGGTACATTTTTTAGATTTTTATGTATGTATATACATACCTACACACATTTGTGAATGTATTTACATAGTGAATGTGTTTACCCTGCATTTAACACAAGATGTGATAAAATGTGTTTGGTGAAGATAAAGAAATTCCTTTCTTGTATTTTAGTTAATTATATACATATTTTATAAAAGACTTTTACCCAGCTATAGACCTGGTGAAGAAAGAACTGTTACTTTAATTGCCTTAGTATCACTTAAGGCCTTTAACAGGCTTGGTGTGTAGAAATAAGTAAGTGAATCTATAAAAAACGTATTTCTCTCAGTAGAATCTTTTACCATGTTTAGTTTCTGACAGTGTATGTACTTATGGTACATATGCATTTTTAATTTATTAAGTTATTAAAGTTTGTTATTATTTAACATAGTTTACATAGATCCATTTGGAATATATGTTGAGGTAAATATGTATTGGCATCTCCATTTTTTAGAGTTCATCACAATGTTATGTCAGTTACTCACCAGAAGTTTTGTGAGGCCAAGGGCACACTTTTCTGTAAATATAGCTGCCATACTCCCAGAAAATGTTAATATCAATAACATGATGATGATGTAATAACATGGACGGGAAATCTCACAAAAGATTATCTTAGGAGTTTAGTAAGGTGCTATATTTAAAAAATGTAATGCTATCTGAAAGTCAGATTATTTTTTGGAATTTTACTTTATAAAATCACTTGAATTCTAGAGTGCATACTGTAGTATTTTTTTGAATAGGGGATTATAAAATAGGACATCATAAGTGAGGAAGAAGAATTAAGTCCCAGCTGATAGGACTAATCAAATAAACTTCAGAGGTGGAAAATTATTTTGAATATTCTGTTATGATAATGATGATAGTCCTATGATGTGTATAATCTATTAAGAAAATTGTTTTTCAAATTTATAAAACTAGGAAGCTCGTTGAAGATTTTTCAAATATCTTTTAAGTTCTTAGCAGGTATGCTTAATACTGCATGCCTTAGAGATTTAAGAAACAAATAATTCTTAGTTTGGTTTTAAAGATAAAAACTTTCAGTTTCTGGTGCCTACAGGGTATATTACCATTTAGTGGGGCATTCAATAGTTTATTGATTGAATATATTTTCATTTTCTTGAAAGCTTAAAATACACTTAACAACTGACTTGTTATTCTGTAGTATATAAGTTTCATACTTTAGGCTCAAATTAATTCCTAGTTGTTTAATTAAATTGGATGTTTACATTTCAGTTATTTTTCTTAGAGAAAAAATGTAAAAGAGGAATTTTGATGTACTCAAAGATTAATGGAAATATTGAAGCTGATTGACCTTAGTATCACAAAATTAATTAAAATTAAAGGCTAACAAAACTATCTTCTTAATGAAAGGATCAATTTATTATCTTGTTTATATGTAAGATTATAATCTTACATATAAATCTTACATATAAATCTTACATATATAAGATATTTATTAATATATTATTCAAAATATCCAAATTATTTTGAATGATTTTCTGTTGGCATCATCAGATAGGTTGGTGGTTAAATAGGCAAACAGCTATCAGCAGTCATGCATAATTAAAACAAAAAGATTGTCCAAGAGTTTAGAGTAATTGTAGCCTAGAGAAAAGAAATCTGCTATGTAGGATATACAGAAATTAGTAGTGTGGTATAGTTATTCAACTTTGATTAATTAGAAAATGTTTAATTATTTGCAACTATTGAACTATTTTATGAAGAAATGACAGTTAATCTAAAAGTTATTCAGTACAGTAGTTTATAATAATTATAGATTTATTACATTAACACAATCTTCAAAGTGACAAAGATAAAGAAAATAATTTCTTATTAATGTGTTTTCCATCTGTAGAAAACTTAAACTTTGGTATATTTTTTAGATTTCTCTTTATTTTCAAAACGGTAGTTTTCTACAAAGAAATAAAACATTATCATTTTAAATGATTATTTATTTATTTATTTTTATTGTACTTTAAGTTCTAGAGTACATGTGCACAATGTGCAGGCTTGTTACTTTATTAATGAGAAAGTCTATTCATTATTAAACGTTTTATACGTGTTAGTAGGGGCTGTATTTTCTGTCATTAAAAGTAATTGATTCATTTAAATATCATAAAATATTTGAAAAGTTTTTAAGAACTAAAATACTACTATAAAATTATTTAGTTTCCACATATATGTTATTTTAATTTGGATAACAAATAATAAAAGACATTTCAGCATAAGAGATGTCAAAAAAGAAATATGACTTTATTGTTCAAAATATAATCATTTATAACGACTAATTTCTATATTTAAAACGTTAATATAGAATATCTAGCTATTTAATGCAAGTAAATAATCCCACTAAAATAGGATCAAGATATAATTGTAAATATTTCTTACAACTTTTAAATTAAAATTTAAACATTTCTTTCATATCTTTGAAATAATATTTGTATCTTAAAATGTTGTATTGCTTATATATTATCTTAAATATCACAACAGCTTATGAGGGAGGCAGAACAAGTGTGAAAATTCCGGTTTTACAAATGAATAAACACAGGCTTAGATGTTTAAAGACCTCTTTTTTGTTATGAATAATAAATATGTCTTGTAAATATCAAAGCTTGGTTTGGAACTCAGTCTGATTTCTTGTTCTGTATACTTGTCTTCATATTAATGATTACACAGACATAAACTACTCAGAGTTACAGAGTCTATTTTATTTTCAATGGACTCCAGAACAGCTTTTGATTTTATTTTACCCTCTGTATTGAATATGCCTGTCATAGTTAGGGATACCTCTAATTTCCAGAAAACACCGTTTCCCCTTCTGTGCTCCATTCCCCATCATATTTTACTCTTTCCAGTGAACATATGTATTACATAAATAATGGAAACATCTAAGAGGAAATGGATCTACATAGGGATAAGAAAATCAGGCAAAGGATGTTATATTGAAAATTACTTATTATTTTCCCACCACATAACATCACCATTATCTTTTTTCATTGTCATTTTTAATTTTTTGTTTGTTTGTTTATCACTTCACTTAATTTGGGCATAGGAGGTGAGAGAGTTGTTTTGTGTGTGTGTGTGTGTGTGTGTGTGCGCGCGCGCCAAAAGATATGCTTACATAGCAGCAATTCAAGCAAGTTAGAACGGAAACTATTCAAGTATAGATAACTTTACATTCTAAACATTCTCTTTGTTTTGTTTTGACTGACTACATTCATCACAAGTTTTAAGAAACAATTTTAAGGTTGCTTTTATTAAGCATATATTTAACTTCAACAGCAGATTTAATTCACTTCAGAGAACTAAAACATCCAACTTGCATAGGTAATTTCAAAGAATGAAGAAGTAGAGCTCTTTGATCACTCTCGATGAACATTTCTCCAAATGGTGTTTTTTGGGGACTGCTAATGGGAATGCTAATCCATCTACATGATGTTAATCAACATGTTTTAAAAAACTCCTTCAGCTGACTTATATATGATCAGCACTCTTTATCTTCTAAAAAAAATCTGATGCCTACAGCATGTAAGTAAACTTCTCTTTAATATGACTATAAACTTTTCTTGTCAGTTGCCTTTTGAGATTAGCAGAGTCGGTTAAATATGAATGTGTTGAGAAAGACTTTTGTTTCTACAAAGTTGAATTATTTGAAAATATTAGATAAAAGTAATTGTTTAAAATAACTATTTTTAATAATATTTAAGTATATGTAGATGGGGTAACTAAAAAAAATTGGAGGAAAATAATTAAAACCTAGATGACTTCTCAGAATGCTTCATAAATGTCTTTAAATTGTCATTCCTCTTTGAAAAACAAGGAACTGAAAATATGGTAATCTTAGTGGAAGTGGTATGTGATAGAAGAAATATAGTGTGGAATTTTAGTCCCTTAGTTACTAAGAAAAGATGCTGACCTGATGTTTTAAGACTGGTACATAAATATACACTTACGTATTTTAAGTAAAAATATTTATGGTATGCACATAATAAAGTACTTTTTGTTTAACTGACCAACATGATCTTCAGATTTTTTTATAAGATTGCTTTAAAAAACATTGTATGCTGTTGCAAATAATTTTAGAAGACACATATCTTCAAATAATATACGACTAATTAAGCATATATGTACCTTTATTGCACATTCATGGAGAGAAATTTAAATTATAATTTGATATTTATAAACATCTTTGCTTTTTGAGTGAAGGAGATAATAATGATTTATTCATTGATACAACTAATAGTGTTTAAGCATTTACTATATGAGAGTATTCTATTAGATGACTGGAATCCACTAGAAAAAACAAAAACAAAAATCTCTTGTCCTCAAAAAGCTTATTATATACGTCAGGTAAACAAGTGGAAACAGGAAAAACAGACAGCAACAGAAGAAAATAGTTTTTTAATAAGGACAAAAGTAATGAACCCTGTGTATTCTTCTCCCATTGTGTTCCAATTAGATTTCTTTTGTTACTATGAAGGAAACCAGTGCTATTTGAGCTTTCACTTCAGGAGAAAGCTTCCAGAACTCAGGCAGGGCACCGCTTCCTCTCCCAATCCACTCCCTTTATAGAAATCATAATTTCTCCATATAGTATTACACTTCACTTTCCCAACCTTATGTAAGTAAGGGAAATACCATTCTGGCTTTGTTGTCACTCATGTTTCCATGTAAAAGGTTCTTTCTCAGCAAGCATGCCCTGCCACCCAATTATCCAATCTAGGATAGCTTCCCATTCAAATGGTAAGATACCCATTTTCCACGACATGATATGCTCTTTCATGATACTGTATTTATTGTCTTTCTCCCCTTCTTTTTAAAGCAAATAGATTTAGGGGGTCCAAGTGCAATTTTGTTACATAGAGATATTGTGTAATGGCAAAGTCTGGGCATTTAGTGTATACATCACCTAAATAAAGTACATTGTACCCAATAGGTAATTTTGTATTTCTCACCTGCTCCTATCCTTACACCTTTTAGGATCTCCTACGTCTATCATTCCACTCTGTATATTCATGTTACACATTGTTTAGCTGTCACTTCGAAGTGAGAACATGTGGTATTTAACTTTCTGTTTCTGAATTATTTCACTTAGGATAATGGCCTCCAGTTTCATCCATGTTGTAAAGACATGATTTCATTATTTTTATGACTGAGTTGTATCCCACTAATTCTGCGTAAGAACAGGGACTTTGCATACTTCATGCCAAGCATTGCCAAAGTGGTGCCGGACCCCACAATTGGTACTCAATGAAATTTTGTTCATAGAAAAAATGTTTTAGACATAATTTTTTAACTACAAAGCCTTTCAATATTTAATATGACAATGTTAAATATCTATTTTGGCAAATCTATAGTTTTAATAAAACTATTTTGGGTTTTTTTTTTTCTGAGAAGTATCTCTTTAAACCAGTGTTCTTCATAATACAGTTTGAGAAACATGCTTATACATTTATTAGAAGATTTGCCTATTAAATTTCTATTTTAAATTGTGAGGGAATTGAAAATATTTATAATACCTTATGCTAGGTGTTAAAACCACACTATTGGTCTCCAAATTGGTTATGAACTTAAGTGACAATAAATTTAAACATCTGAAAGGGTAGTGAAAAAGCTCTCTCTCATCATTTATAGTACCAACTTAATGTCAGCTTATTCTATGGCCGTCTGTTTACGCTCATATTCTGACTGTTGTTTACTTTGCTATCACTGCAAAGCATGATTTTTTCCTCCTAGAACAAAAATGTTAAAATGATTTTTTTATAACATGCTCATTTGTGATCCTTCTAAAATTCAACTCACTGTATAATATAAACAAAAGCCATAATCTTATAACTATATCTAGAAATTTCAGAAATATCTGTATTAATATGGTCAAACATTCTATGTTTGCATTTCTGCTTATTTTTAATCTTCAATAATTGTTTTAATTATATTTCGCTTCTAGACTAATTCTTGTAATTCGTTCACTTTTCAGAAAGAAATGTAATTATGCAATCTGCATGTAAATGTCAGTTTTTAAGAATGTGGTTCCCTTACTGTAGCATGAAATACTGAATCAAGTGTGAATTTGTATTGAATTTCAACTGGAATTCATTTAAAATATTATATTCTAATTTGAGCAACTATTTAGAAAATTTGTGTTTCATTCATAGTTCATTTTACCAGGGCAAATTAGTCAGTTTGAAAAGTATCTGACAGAGTAATAGTGGAACATACTGATGTGTAGTGTCATCTCTAGAGTTAACTGCTTCATTTTAAATCATAATGTTGCTACCACCTTTTGGACGAAGTGCTTAACCCCATGTGCCAATAGTGCATATTTTATAGAATGGTTGTGAGGACTTATTTTTATAAAATGTGTATATTTTAAAAACAGTGCCTGACTCATAGTAAGCGCTTAGTAAACACGAGTAAATTATTTTACGTTGTTTACGAAAAATTTAATGAATGAGAAGGAAGTTTCTGTTCAGAAATATCCTTTGTAAAAATTGGGCTTATCAATAGAGAATAAAATCTTGATTTTGGCTGAAACCAAGGATGGAGGATGTCTTTATACTATATAAAAACCTTTTGTGGAAAGCTAAAATTTTTAAGTTCACAGATTTCAAAGTGAGAGTAATCTAGATTCTTTCACTTCCTATTGTGACTTTAGGCAAGTTTACCTCTCAAAACCATGATTCAAAACGATAAAATGAGAATGATTCCATACTTCTTAGGGTTACTCTAAGGAGCAGAAAAGGAAATTTGTATAAAGCACTTAGTGCAGTGTACAATACATAGTAAATGATTAAGTTTTTATTATTGTTTTAAAGTTATATTTAAACTGATTATTTTAGAAACCACTTTGAGAAAAATAAACAAATGTACAAACAAAAATCATCTGACAAAAATTGGAGTAATTACTACTGAAATAGAGGAATAAGAATAGTAAAAAAAAAAAAAAAAAAAAAGGTGAGCATTAACAAAAGATAAGCTTTACCTGCATAGCAGTTTTGCCTGAGATAGAACCATATACAAGAATAGTTTTATGTATACCTCATTATTGTCAAAGAACACTTGTTAGGCTTCCCCATGTTCATATTCTTGTAAGGGTCTATTAACTAGACATGATACCCTTTAGAAGGAGGTAATGAGATGTATTTTCTCCATGTATAAGCTCCCTTTCCGTAATAGCTTTGATTCATTGAGAACATGCACTGTGTTGCTGTGGAATATAATACACTAGTAAAACTTTTTTCTCTAATTACAGGTGGAAAAAACTTTCCCTCTAATTTTGAGATGTAGCTTTTAAATACTAAAAATCACTATCATAATTTAGATGATGGCTTGTTAATAAAAAAATATGTCTTCAGTTATCACAAAGAGTCATTATTGTGTACAGAAAAAGGGAGTTTGAAGAACATATAGTAAATTTCAATGTATAGAAGAAGAGAAGTAAAAGAGTGTATAAAGGAGATTATCCACCTTAGGTGGCACCTAGACTCATGCCCGATTTATCCTTATCCGTTACACATCTCTTCAGGAAGCCTGTTGTGTCCTTGGCACCTAGCACAGTGCCTGAATTCATGTCAACTGAATTGAATTGAGTTACAATCTATAGCTCCTTGTTTTTAATGTAATTTTTAAATATTGATATTATATACTTGGTAACTACTGACATATCTTGCACTGCAAATTTTGGCTTCATAGGACCTAGTCATAAAACATTTTGTTTGGTCTTGTCATAGTTCAGATCACATGATGCAAACGTGATAATTTAAAAATGTGTAAAAGATTTGGAAGTCAGCAGAAAACCATATTTTATATTGAGGTGCCTTTTGGAAGACCTTCCATATTTTTTTCTTCCTGTTCTTAATGAATTGTTTAATGAAGGTATGGAGAATTATAAATTAAAAGATAAAATAACCAACGTCATGTTACTATTTAGTAAGCAAACTGAAATGAGATTTTATTGGCTCCTATATATTGTTCCTTTCATGAAAATAAAAAAGTTATTAGTGAATTTTAATGTGTAAAAATACACTGGTATATTTATAGGTAGATTTATAGAGAATTTATAAATAGATTAGTTTTCAATTATAAGCTATTTCTCAGTACTCATTATCATTTTGAATTTTTAAGATAGTGTTTCAAAAAAATTGAGGACTTACATTCTGTATATATGCATTACAAACTTACATATAATAATTTAGTTATTTAATTGCCCTGTGGAATCCAATGTCTAGCTAATTTTATTTTCTAATTGTCAATAGCTTATTTATGTATAATGTATTTCTTCTTTGTCTCTGCTCTGTTTTCTACAGCATTTTTCACTGTAAGTCAGCATTAGTTAAACATTTGGGGGACATATTTTTTTCTCAATAACCTTAATGAAACAATGCCCTGCTAGAGGTTGCTGAATGTTCACTCACACACACACGACCGTCATGTACCTCTAAAAGCCTGTTCCATAGTTTCTGAATTTCAGGGCTATTGATATTTCTAGCCATATAATTCTTAGTTGTGGGATCTGTCCTGTGTGTTGATGATGTTTAGCAGTATCCTTCACCTCTACCCCCTTGGTACCAGTAGCACCTACTACCTCCTTGAGTTTTGAAAACCAAAAAAGGAATCTAGTTATTGTCAGATGTCCCCAAGTAGACAAAATCACCCTGAGTTGAGAACTCCCGAGTCATAGCCCAGTGGCCCTTGATTCATGGAACACAAATTAAAAATACCTGCATGAATGGAGATTAGGGAAGGATAATATTAGGGAATATCTGTTGGTGATCCTTTTGACAGTAGATCTATTGTCATCCTCAACTTAGGACAGTTCAAGCTTCTTATCTCATATCTGCCGTAAAACAATGACTAAAATAAACCTTTTCCAAGTTAGAAAAGCTTACATGATTTTTCTTTTTTCACAAAATGTTCAGAGATTTATCTGGGGGAAGTGACTCTTAAGTATGTAATATTTGGATTTTCATTCTTTATGAATTTAAGATATCTGGTCTTCACAGGGTTTGATTCCAAGGGAAGAATGATCAATTAAGTAATTGGTATAGCCTCAGATTAGAATTAACATTTCTCAGGGCTGGGAAGATAAAATAGGGCACAAAAGAGACGTGTACCCCCAAAGCAGTGAATAAAAAGTAAATACTTCGGTAAAGGTGGCCATTAAGTTGCCTTCTCCTTTTGCCCCTTCACTTTATTTGTGTTGTTAAAAATTACTAATTGTAAAAAGGAAATAAATATAAGTAGATCTTTAAATATATGGAGGAGGGGCATTTGAGACAGAGGACATACATATCAACAAACATGTTACATATGTTTATTTTTATAAAAATCAATGATGATATTAATAATAACAGTTACCCCTTTTTAAAGTGCTTCCTATTTGCTAAGAACAGTGTAAATCAACTCACACATTTTTTTTCCCCCTCAGTTCTCATCCAGCCTTGTTAGATAAGAAATGTTATGTGCTATTCTTAATGGTTTGGCCAAAGAAAATGCAGATTAAGAAGTTAAACCACAGATCTTAATTTGGGTAAAATTAGTGTTTCTGTTACTCTAGAAACTATTCTGTTAACCACGCTGTTACATGGATTTTATATGCACATTCCAAGTTAAACTACAAATCTTAATTTGGGTTTAAATTAGAGTTTGTGTTACTTTAGAAATTATTCTGTTTACCACGTCATTACATGGATTTTATATGCACATTCCATTTTTATTTCTCATTAATATAGGTTCAAATTTATATATTTAAGCTGTATTATTTCTCTAATAAGGTATACAAAAATTTGGTAAATAACAGCAAATAGTACTAACATTTTTGTTTATGCACAGAATATATATTCTAGTTTTTACCTATATTTTAGCTCATTAATTTTCTTCTCCTTCTCTGAACTGCAATAATGAATTACATGTTAGGAAACAATTTATGTTTGATATATATAAAGTAATGAACTTACATAGTTAGGGTGATTATAATTCATAATTCAATTTTAATTTCAAATGTGTATTTTCTACCACCTCATCAATTTAAACTAGATAAACTCAATACACAAACAAACAAAAAGCACAATCTTGTTTTCTTCTCTTGAGAGTGGGGTAGAGGAAAAGGATCTGGCCAGCTGGTGCATAGATACAATTTTCAATAAATGGCAGTGAAAACAGACTTGTTTGGAATCTCCAGCTGGATGAGCATTGTGTCAACACTTTTGTGGTATTTCTTGATGATATCATGTTAGTCTGAAGAGCACTTAGCAGATATTAATTATCATCTGGTGAACACTCTTCAGTTGAAAAGGTGAAAATCTATTCAGTATGTGCAATGCATGCTCAGTTGTTAAACTAAACTGCAAGCTACTAAGACTTAATGTTTTGGTGTTCATGTAAGGTGTAAAGGAAACAGATGCTGTGTATTGTTCTATAAAGTATATGTTACCAAGCAATTGTTTCCAGTTTCTAATATTTTTATTAGTGAGTGCATTAAATAATTTAGCTCTATTTGTTGCTGATCGTTTTATTGTACAATTACCATGTAAAACATGTCATACAAACTTCTAGATTGGGACTTAATATCATTTTAAGCTATCATTTAATTTGGAGCAAATATAATGTTTTCTACATTTCCATGTAGAAACAGTCTTTCAGAACTTTAACTTGACTTCAAAGGCAGGAAAGCTCCTCCTTCAATTATTGCATCTAGGCTGCAAGCGTTTTTGGAGCATCTCCTAAATACATACAGTTCTACTAGGACAAATTTTATCAGCCATAAATACACCTATGAAGGAGATATTAGTGTACTGCATAATAAACACATTACATGTAAGCTTTAGTGGTTTAAAATTAAGGTGTATTGGCCGGGCACAGTGGCTCATGACTGTAATCTCAGCACTTTGGGAGGCTGAGGCCTGTGGATCATGAGGTCAGGAGATCGAGACCATCTTGGCCAACCCCGTCTATACTAAAATACAAAAAAATAGTTGGGTGTGGTGGCGCGTGCCTGTAGTCCCAGGTACCGAGGGAGGCTGAGGCAGGGGAATTGCTTGAACCTGGGAGGTGGAGGTTGCAATGAGCTAAGATCATGCCACTGCACTCCAGTCTGGGCAACAGAGCAAGATTCCATCTCAAAAAATTTATATATATATATATTTTTGATAAACCAGAGTAGGCATTCTTAAATAAGTAAATCTTAAGTACCACACAAGGGTCAGAGTATATTAACACCCAAAGTGAATGGAGATACTTTTGTGCTTTCTTTCTTGCATTCTGAATATGCATTCATTCGTTCATTCATTCATTCATTCATTCAGTAAATATCTATTCAACAACTATCATTTAAATGATAGCTGTGTCAACTATCATTTAATGTTGCTGAACATAAAATAATAGGTGTTCATGAATTCTGAATTAAGATTTGATCTATTTATTATTTTTATTTCAACTATTTGAAAGTAAAATAAAATATTCTGCAGTAAATGAAATTCTATTAACAATGGTGTGCATAATAGATTAACACACAAAGAGAACATTTAACTTATCTGTACTTCCTAGTTAAAAATGTCCCTGTTCACAGGTTCATTTTTCATAATACATCAACTTCATTTCAAGGCATAGTAATTGTGATGAACCATAAATAGAATTGACAGGCTGACATAATGAAATATTGTCTGAACATTTGAGAAAATAGAAAATCTAATGTGGATAATGGGTGAAAAACACATCAAAAACAAATATATTAAAATGTAGATAGACATTTATAAATTTTTAATACATTTATTGAGCTGGGTGCATAAATATTCTAAAGGGGTGTATGAAGAAATAAGAATAGCTGTAAGGTTTCTGGGGAAAAAAAATCAGCTATAAGTAATATGAAAGAGAAGTTTTTAAACAAAGACTGGATATAACTTATCTTGGAAGTATATGGAAAGAAAAAGACAAAGCATTTCATGTAAAATGTCAACATTGTCCTGGCTATTGAAATACATATATATATATAGATATATGCATATATATGTATATGTAGTGTGTGTGCATATATATATATATATATATTTTTTTTTTTTTTTTTTTGAGATGGAGTCTCACTCTGTCACCCACGCTGGAGTGCAGTTGCACGATCTCACCTCATTGCAAGCTCTGTCTCCTGGACTCATGCCATTCTCCCACCTCAGCCTCCCGAGTAACTGGGACTACAGGCGCTTGCCACCAAGTCCGGCTAATTTTCTGTGTTTTTAGTAGAGACGAGGTTTCACTGTGTTAACCAGGATGGTCTCGATCTCCTGACCTCGTGATCCACCCGCCTCAGCCTCCCAAAGTGCTGGGATCACAGGTGTGAGCCACCGCACCCGGCCCAATGCTTTTTCTTAATGTGTACATGAAATGGGAGCCATGGTGTCATTTTTGAAAGCACAACAGTCTTTCAGAACTTTAACTTGACATCAAAAGCAGGAAAGCGCCTCCTTCAATTATTGCATCTAGGCTGCAAGCATTTTTGGACCATCTCCTAAATACGTACAGTTCTGCTAGGACAAATTGTATCAGCCATAAATACACCTATGAAAGAGATATTATTGTACTACATAATAAACACATTACAAAGACAATACATAATACTTCAATCCTGAGAAGTAGTACATGTGATATAGAAACATAGAAGTGTGATGAAATTTGAATTGGACCTTGGGTTATATATAGAATTTGGGTTAGGAGATAATGTAGGCCATTCTAGTTACTGTTAGAGGATGTCATCCAACTCGGCTTTGGACAGTGTATTCATTGGCCTGGGGAAAACCATTTGTAATCACTGAACGTTTTATTTTATTACCTGTAAATTGGTAGGATTTAAAAAATTATATGACTTATTAAATTAATCTTTGCATTTCAGCTTCAGTTAGTGTCTATTTACTGATCATCTTTTTTTCCAGCAACACATCCAAGATCCAATTTCAGTTCCTTGAAATATCCACTTTAATATCATTGATGCAGTATTGCTAATCTCTTCTAAAATCTTGTAATTCAAGTAATATTTATATTGATTTCAATTAAATGCATCCATCATTGGATTAGTTTTTCCTGTACTTTGTTTCTTATGCCTATTTGATTAGCATTGCCTTTGAAATGTCTTGCAGATTCCTCATTTTCATTTCTACTGGTAACAGTGTTCCAGTACTTATCACTTTCTGCATGAACACTTACGTATTCCTAGCTTATTTTCCTATTTCTTTCTTCATACGCTCTTTTTCTGTAGTTGAATGGAAAAGACCCATATTGGCTATGCTCCAGGATATGGCAGAAATAATAATATACTGAAGTAATGATGAGTGTTGATTTATTATTTAATCCCTCTTCAGGCTTATTGTCACTCCATAAAAGTATTGTGATTCTGTGATTTGATCTGAAATTCACTGTCTGACTTCCCTGCCTGAGCTTCTGGGCATCTAGCCTAATGAGATGGAAAGATTTCCTAGAGAGTCCCAAAAGCATCTTAATGTGAACTTTTCAATTCTTCAAGTATTTCCATAAGAGAGAGAATGAAAATAGAACTATTAGAGATTCTTTGTTGACAATAGGAAGAGATGACAAATGAGGCAATGGAACATTATGTTGTCCAATATCTTAAAAAACCCTCTGTCCATCAAATCAGTGTAGATTCTGAAGCCACATTTTCAAATAATTTGAACGATTTCCACATCTTCAGCTCTATAAGAGCGAATTCACCCAACTAAAGGAAGTCTTCTCAGTGTCTGTACTTACCAAACTATTTCTTGAGGCTAAAGATCCTTTAAATGAAAACAACAACAGCAGCAGCAACAAAACAACCTGCAAATTTATATACCTTAGTAAGCAACACCAATTCATTGTTCTTCGCAATGTAATTGCTTTCTAAACTTTAAAAATTTTACCTTGCCCTATTCAGAGGTGTGAACAGAATGATATGGAGATATATACTATCAGATCCATAAATTTATATGTTAAATAGTATAAATAATATACTACTTTCAGAGAGTCTATATCCCCAAATGGACACACATCCTGATGAATTTGGAATGCCCAAGAAATACTACATTGAAAGTATCTCCTCTCTCTCTTACTCTCTCTGTCTCTCTCCCTCACCTTCTCTCTCATGTATACGTGCACAAATATTCCTCACCTTCTTTACAAATGTTTCTAAAGTTAATATATGTACTATAGAGTCCACTCAAGTAATATAACTTAGTTACAGAGGAAGAGAAATCAACAACTGTGTTACAGATCTGTAGTAGGGTGTTGAGATGTGAGTTTATCAAACCAAATTTGTGGTTTTAAGACTTGATATGCTATAGTTTGAAATATTTTTTGAGCTCTGGGAGGGATTTAACATTAAGTCCCCAGAGACATAAAATACTATTTCTTGAATAAACTCCCTAACTTCCCTAGACAAACCTTTAAGAAGTAAGGCTAAAGGCTAGGTGCAGTGGCTTACTCCTGTAATCCCAGCATTTTGGGAGGCTGAGGTGGGTGGATCACCTGAAGTCAGGAGTTTGAGACCAGCCTGACCCACATGGAGAAACCCTCTTTCTACTAAAAATACAAAATTAGCCGGGCATGGTGGCATATGCCTGTAATCCCAGCTACTTGGGAGGCCTGTAATCCCAGCTACTTGGGAGACTGAGACAGGAGAATTGCTTGAACCCGGGAGGTGGAGGTTGTGGTGAGCTGAGATCGCACCATTGCACTCAAGCCTGGAAAACAAGAGCAAAACTCTGTTTCAAAAAACAACAAAAAAAGTTAGTTTGCATACATTTTCATGTAAAAATTCATAAATGGATGCTCTAGGAAGATTCAAATAAAATATGGTTAATGAAGAAATGCACTCATATAGTCAATTACTTGTAACCAAGATTCTGTGATAGCCACACAATAAAAAGTAATATGCTGAAAGTTTTCTAAAGAAAACTGTTTTCTCTTATCAGTGGTTTTTCTGAGGGAGTAAACAAGTAAGTTTGGCCAAATGCACCCTTTAGAACAAATGAAAATTGCTTTGAAGAAATCTAAGAAAAATATTTTATTGTAAAGGTATAATGAAATCAAACAAAATAATGTGTACAATCAGTCCTTTGTGGGTTCATCATCTGCAAATTCAACCATGGATCCAAAATATCTGGCAAAAAAATCAAGGATTATGTACGTACTTAGTATGTACAGACTTTTTTCCTTGCCTTTATTCCCTAAACAACACAGTATGACAGTGATTGACATAGCATTTACATTGGATTAGGTATTATAAGTAATCTAGAGATGAAGTACATGAAAGGATGAGGGTAGGTTATATGCAAATATTATGCCATTTTATATAGAGACTTGAGCATCAGATTTTCCTATCTCCAGGAGTTTCTGAAACTAACCCCGTATGGATACCGAGGGATGACATAATTTGTGTTTGTCCTTTACTTTATGTGATTTTGAGTAAGTCTGTTTCTGAAATACTTTGTAACTATTACCTATTAATGTTTATACTAATTTAATTTTTATAATGGATATGATTCATTGAAAAAAATCTACATAATACATTAAGCGTATTTTTGTTTAAAATAATTACTTCAAAAATCAGTGTAAAACTACTAAAGGAAAACACATAGTGGATTAACCATATTATATGATATCTTTAAGGTGTACTACAGCCTAGAAAGCTGTAATATGATCATAGTCTACTTTTTCTCATACAGAGTCACAAGAGAATTTCTAGTAAATGGGAGTCAATTTTAATGTCCCATTACTCTCCCCACACATTTTCTGTTTTGCCAAAGGATCTTCACATAGGCATAAGAAATCCTCTGGTGAATTCGACTGGGGGTTCCCTACAAGAAAAGAATTCATGAGTTCATAAATTTTTCAGTCCCTTCAATTTATCTGGAGAGTTATGGATAGCATGCTGGGTAGCAGTACATAGAGCAGATCATCTTGAAAAATAATGCCATCTCCATAATGGGGAGGTTGCTATTTCCCAGTGGGGGTGAGCTGTTTAGGCTGTATAGATACAGCCCTATTGCGGATTGCTGCTGGCAGGGAAAATCACATTCTTCTTGGTTTCCATATTGCTTTGAATATGTATCAGTGGCTGAGATTTTAATTATGTCAAAAAGAGCACATGTAATCACCCTTAAGATATTGATAAAAATGAACAAAGAATTTCACAGTTAACTGTATCATTTTCTTATTAAAACCCCTTTAATGTACGAAGATATTACAGGATTCTGGGATTTTTAAACAATATTCTATGCCACGTATGCTCTATTCTTAGCCATAGTGGCAAATGAAAGTAGATTGACTTAATAGTTTTTCATATTTCTTTTAAATTTCATTATTTACTATTTGAAGGAAATATTTCATTGTTTTTTCCTAAACAAATGAGCAGCTCCTTTTACAAAGAGTCATTTTTTTCCTAACATATTATATCATAATATGCTTGTATATGTTAAGCTTAAAATAGTTTTATCTGACTAGGTAGGGAAAACAGTAATGTTAGAAAGGTAAGGGTAGTATATTAGTCAGAGTTCCTCAGAGGAAGAGAATCAGTTGAAGATGTGGGTGAGGCTTGGAGGGGCGTGGTGGGAAGGGAGAGAAGAAGTGAGAGCAAGCAAGAGAGAAATTTAAGGAATTGTCTTATTATATTGTGGGACTGGAGATGCAGGCCGGGTTTGTATGTTGCAGTATTGAGAAGGATTTCTTCTTCTTTGGGAAAACTCAATAATTGCTCTGATAGTCTTCAATTGGTGGAACTGTGTAAGAGGCCAATGTGACCTACCCACATTATGCTTTACGCAAAATTTATTGATTTAAATGTTAATCACATCCTAAAAGTTTCTTTGCAGCAAAATCCAGACTGCCTAGCCAAGTTAAAACATAAAACTAACCATCCCATATAGTAAAAGGGAGGTTTTTGTCATTACTGATACCAATACAGATCTGTCAAATGTTGCTTGAAGATCTGAGGCATTTGTAACAAAAAGGACTCATGTACAAAATAATAGTTGCTTTGTATTCGTTGAGAAAGATATCAGAATAACTTCTTTCCAGGCAATATGCATGTTACTCCCTTTTCTTTCCCTGTTCTTCTTTGCCAGGAACTGCATCTCTCCTCCCTCTTTCTCCTTTCAAAAACTCAATCCAGTTTAAATTTCATAACAAATGTTAAGTTTTATTTAATATTCGATTCTCACATTCATCTCCCTTTTTGTGAAATCCTTTAGTACCTATAATCTTGGCCACATGGCTGAGTGTGACCAACAAATTGTCATTTGCTTTGTTTTTTATCTTGTCTTTCATGTGTTAGCATCTGAATTTCTTTGGGTCAAGAGCTTTACTTCCTATTTCCTCTCTGGCCCATATATATAGTTCCTTGCTCATGTTAAGCTCATAATTAGCTACCGGGAAATATTTGTGGAATTACTTAGTTCATGTCATAATTTTACATATCTACTGAGGCTGATGAGACAAATCATAAGAAGAATAAACATCTTTTAGCCCATCTGTGCTGCTATAACAAAAATACCATGAACTGGGTAGAT
This sequence comes from Mandrillus leucophaeus, assembly GCF_000951045.1. Taxonomy (NCBI): domain Eukaryota; kingdom Metazoa; phylum Chordata; class Mammalia; order Primates; family Cercopithecidae; genus Mandrillus; species Mandrillus leucophaeus. The sequence goes on along the minus strand of NW_012098432.1, from coordinate 1,857,741 downwards.
TTTAAATAGCAGAAATTTATTTCTAACAGTTTTGGAAGCTGAGAAGTTCACTATCAAGATTCCAGCAGATCGGAGTGTCTATTGATGATACATTTTCTGGTTCTCTAGCTGTGTTCTCACATGGTGGAAGGGGCAAAGGGTTTCTCTTGAGCCTTTTTTTTTTTTTTTTTTTT